>NC_091314.1:31742094-31889594 GCF_038502225.1 Cherax quadricarinatus | reverse complement strand
ATTGGTGAACACTCTCACACGTCACCCACTCAGCTACTCCTATCTCAGCCCAGCAGGTGGTATTGTGCCTTATACAAGATCACAGACCTACATCCCTACAGCTGCCTCAGTACCCTACCTATCTCAAGGGCAGACACCTTACATGCTTTACCCACCACCTCAAGCTGACCACATTATGAGGAGCCAGTCTATCAGCATCCTGTCGGCCAACATTAGAGGTTTCATTACTAATGTTGGAGAGCTCACACATAGTTTTGTGAACACTCGACATCCCGACATGATAGCTGTTGTTGAAACATTTTTGGATGACAGGACTCCAGAAAATTTTGCAAGAACTGCTGGCTACACCTCATGGATGAGACGAGAAGGGCAAGGGCAAGGAGGAGGTGTTGTTATGTGCTTCTCTAAAAGTGTTCATGCCCAGCACATTGATGTTGCCACCCCTACTCATCTTGAAATGATGTTCTTCAAGCTCTGCATAAACACTAGTACCTCTGTACTAGCATGTGCAATGTACAGACCTCAGTGGCAACATGCAGACCCCATCAACTTCCTAATGGAAAATATTGACTCCCTTCTGCTACAACACAACTGTCAACATATCATAATTGTTGGTGACCTCAACAGACACCTTATACAGAGGGACTTTGATGACCTTCTTGCAGTATTTGACATGAGAAACTTTGTTGATTTCCCTACTCACATCTCTGGCTCCTCCCTTGACCCAGTAGTGAGTGATCTGGCAGAAGGTATAGTCACTTGTCAACCCCTCGGCTATGTTGGATCATCTGACCACAAGGCTGTTTTTATGACACTTAAGATCCCAACAGAACGAGGTGAGGGGTCCACACGCACAACCTGGCTATGGGAAAGAGGTAATTGGCCAGCCCTTTGCTCTGAGCTCGCCACCACCGAATGGAATGCATCCAAGGGGATGTTGACAACCAAGTGAAAGCCTTCACTGGACACATCCTTAATCTACAACAAGAACACATTCCTCACCGGCAACGTGACGAAGCCTACAGATCAGCCTTGGTTTGGCTTTCATTGTAGAGAGGCTGCTGCTGCTGCTAAGTACAAAGCATGGCGAAGGTGTAAGACATCCTACCACCTATAACAGGAACTTGCACAGGCAAGCCTGTAGGCATATGGGTGACATTCAAAAGTGGGCCATTGTTAAATGGGAGGTGGACACGAAAAGAAAGCTAGCATCAGGTAGGGTAGGCTCCAAAACCTGGTGGTCTCTGGTCAAGGACAGACAAGGTTATCTGCCTGATGAACTCATTCCACCTCTAAATCAACAGGATGGACCTCTTTGCCAAACACTTTGCTACCAAAATGCAAGTTCCTGATCCAGCAAGGGACCCTCCTTGGCTAGCTGCAAGAACTGTGTCAAAACTGTCAGTGGTGACAATAAGGCAGGAGGAGGTGCATTTCCTTCTTAAATCACTTGACCAAGAAAAGGCTGTGGGCCCAGACAAGTTGAGCCCAAGATTGCTGAAATGTGCAGACCAGCTAGCAGTACCTCTAACTTGCATCTTTCAGCACTGCCTAGTACAGTGTAAATGGCTCTCTCTGTGGAAAGAGGCAAATGTAGTCCCTGTTCACAAAAAGAAGAGCAGAGCAGAAATCAGCAAATACAGACCAGTGTCACTCCTGTCAATCACCGGTAAGATCCTTGAGACAATAATCTCAAGACAAATGACAGAGTTTTTTGACTACCACTCACTACTTTGTGATCGTCAATATGGCTTCAGGAAAGGTTACTCTGCTGCTGATCTGTTGTTAAACCTCTCCACTAAGTGGCACCAGTCACTGGATGAATCCAAAGTCAGCTGTGTGGTAGCACTGGACATTGCTGGCGCTTTCGACCGGGTGTGGCACCAGGGCCTCTTAGCAAAACTTCAAGCACTGGGAATTGCAGGCTCTATGCTATGTCTCCTCAGTGATTACCTTCATGGTAGATCTCTAAGTGTAGTTCTCAATGGAACGGAATCAGCAAGACATCCTATTGGGGCAAGTGTTCCACAAGGAAGCGTGCTGGGTCCATTGTTATGGAATGTCTACTTCAATGACCTTCTTCATCTCATCCCAGAATCACATGCATATGCAGACGACTGTACACTGACATTCACTTATCCAAGAGAAGAAATGCCAGCTGCTCTAAGCTACATCAATCACCAGCTGAGAGCTATATCAGCTTGGGGAAATAGATGGCAAGTAACATTTGCACCTGAGAAAACGCAAATGATGATCGTCTCTAGGCACCATGATGGTAATGCTGGTGCAGTAGTAAGGATGAATGGGAGGATGTTGGCACCTGGAGAAGAAGTTGATATCCTTGGGGTGAAATTTGACTCCAAACTAACCATGAAGAACCATGTTGTAAATCTTGCAAACAAGGCAGCCAGGAAGCTTACAGCACTTTGCCGTATCTCCCATCTGCTTGACAGTAGGGGTTGCAAGATCCTGTACGAGGCACAAGTACGCTCGCACCTTGAGTATGCTCCACTTTCTTGGTTTGCCTGCCCCCCCTCTCATCTGCGACTGCTTGACAGAGTAGAGAACAGAGCAAGACGTCTCATCTCTCGCCTGGACCCATCCTGGATAGATCTGTCATTTCAGCAGAGCCTTCAACATAGGAAGGATGTGGGTGGCCTTACTGTTATGTACAAGGCCAATATTGTCAAAATACCACACTTGGATCCACTTCGAGGACAGCGTGAAACAAGCTTTTATGCCACAAGACGGGCAGAAAGCAGCAACTTCACTCTGGCTGTACCCTTCTCCAGAACATCACTCTATCTGAGATCATACATACCCAGGATGACTCGAGTGTGGAACACATTCGTACAGGATAATGATGTCAACGAGATAAAGTCAGTTGATCAAATGATAATGCTGGCCCACAGATGGCTCCAACTTCATCCTGTTTCCTACTTGTATGTCTCATAACAATAAAAATGCTTTCAAATGAGCTGATGTAGGTAACAGCTCTTAGCTTGCCAATAAAGTTAGGAATCCTTAACCTGTAAATAGCTGTCAATAAAGCTAGGGATCCTTAACCTTGTCAAACCCTGTGTAAAAAAAAAAAAAAAAAAAAGAGAGAGAGAGAGAGAGAGAGAGAGAGAGAGAGAGAGAGAGAGAGAGAGAGAGAGAGAGAGAGAGAGAGAGAGAGAGAGAGGAGAGAGAGAGGAGAGAGAGAGGAGAGAGAGAGGAGAGAGAGAGGAGAGAGAGAGGAGAGAGAAAGGAGAGAGAGAGGAGAGAGAGAGAGGAGAGAGAGAGGAGAGAGAGAGGAGAGAGAGAGGAGAGAGAGGAGAGAGAGAGGAGAGAGAGAGGAGAGAGAGAGGAGAGAGAGAGGAGAGAGAGAGGAGAGAGAGAGGAGAGAGAGAGGAGAGAGAGAGGAGAGAGAGAAAGAGGAGAGAGAGAGGAGAGAGATACTGCTCACACTGACCCATTCTTTCATATGTGGGTCTGCCAGCTTTCTCTCGCTAGATTTGAGGGAGATAGGATTTATGCGTGCTGGTACGGGTCTGGCCCTGGCGTGCAAGCCGTACTAGTATGGCACCAATCTTGAAAGGGTTAACTGTCCAAATGTAGATCTATGTTGTTACCGCTAATGCTCCAAACGTAGATCAACGTTTTATTTTTCTGCCTCCAAATTTGGCACAATTGACCTGAGATGCCTGGTTAGTATAGAATGGGTCTTAACACTTGGTGTGTGCAGTATTAAAAAAATCTGGGACCACTTTGTATCTTGTGGAGCACCAGTTCAATTGAGCACCAGCTAGAGCAAACAGCATGGCAAACACCAGGGATTCACTAATGTCATGTCGTATTAACACTCCCCTTTTAAGAGGAAAGTGATGTTGGCCCAGAGTTTAGTAGCTTTGAGATGGATATAGCAACAAGTGGTCGAGGAAATATCAAAAGCCTCGATAATAACCCATGTGCAACTTCCTTTCAATTTTAATACGACTGGTAGTGTCATCCTGCCAGAATGTCCTATAACCTATACCCTAAGTAAAGAGAAACAATTCTGGAACATGTGTAATATGTGTTCGGCAGGCTGGGTGGCCAGCTGGATGGCTAGCCGACTGGCTGGCCGGCTGACTGGTCAGCAGCTGGGTGGCTGAATGACTTTGTCTGGGTTTGAGTTGGACCTGACTAGTTTGTGCTACTAGATCAGATGCCGTGCTCCTCCCTTAAGTGACGTGTCTGGCCTCACTAGGTCAAGACATTGGCTTAAGCTGGTGGGAGAATTGGTCCTGCCTCGCATAGGCCAGTAGGCCTGTTGCAGTGTTCCTTCTTTCTTATGTTCTTATGAGGAGAGAGAGAAGAGAGGGAATAAAGAGAGAGAAGAGAGGGAATAGAGAGAAGAGAGAGGAGAAAGAGGAGACAGAGAGAGAGAGAGACCCTTTGAGCCACCTGACCAGCCAGCCATCAAGCCACCTGACCAGCCAGCCATCGAGCCACCAGACCAGCCAGCCATCCAGCCAGTCACCTGACCAGTCAGCCATCCACCTGACCAGTCAGCCATCCAGCCAGCCACCTGACCAGTCAGCCATCCAGCCAGCCACCTGACCAGCCAGCCATCCAGCCAGTCACCTGACCAGTCAGCCATCCAGCCAGCCACCTGACCAGCCAGCCACCAGACCAGCCAGCCACCAGACCAGACAGCCACCAGACCAGCCAACTAGCCACCTGGCCAACCAGCCAGCCACCTGACCAGCCAACCAGCCACCTGGCCAGCCAGCCAGCCACCTGACCAGCCAGCCAGCCACTTGACCAGCCAGCCAGCCATCTGACCAGCCAGCCAGCCATCTGACCAGCCAGCCAGCCATCTGACCAGCCAGCCAGCCATCTGACCAGCCAGCCAGCCACCTGACCAGCCAGCCAGCCATGTTGCTTACACAAACCCACGCTCCCTTCCCTACTATCCCCACTGTCTCCTCCCTTATTGACTTTCTCCACCACCCACACTGTGGGAGAGTGAGGTATTCCTTATGCTTGGCTTGGTGACAAAGGCACACTGAATTACCACTCTCACAATGCAATGCGGGCTTTTCCTACTGCACACACTTACCACGTAGACCCATTCTATCACATATAGGCCTACCAGCTCTCTCCCGCTCAATTTGAAGACACTAGAATTTACGTGTACTAGTACGACACCAACCCTGGCGCGTAATCCGTACTAGTACGGCACCAATCCTTACAGGGTTAAACCAAAAACACAGTCAGAGTTTTTCTTTCTCTCAGCACTGTGTGCTGCAGGATTTTTTTTTATACTGTGCACACTGACCATGCAGACCCATTCTCTCATATGTAGGTATACCAGCTTTCTCCCACTAGATTTGAAGCCACTAGAATTTTGGCATATTAATATGGCACGAACACTGGTTTGTAAGCCATACTAATATGACACTGACAGTGAGAGTTAAGTGAGCAATAGAGCTAGGCCTAAAAAATGCATATACAGTACAATCATTACTCACTTTAAAATATTTTCATCCTTAGCTTATAGTGAGTGGTGAATATATTAATATATTTATTGTAAGAAGTCAATAAATGAAGAATGGGTATAACTGAAAACCGGTGCAGTAGCAAAACGCTGTAAAATGGGCCCACCTGTACAATTATTCAGTTTAAAATACATATTAAGCAAAGTTGTTAGCCCTTTGAGGGTCTGTCCCATAGTTCTATGGCTTTGAAGCTAGGGTCAGTGCCATAGCACTACGTCATGAGCTCAGCTCACTCAGGTAAGCTGTGAGCAGTAAATCTGGGCCTAGATATGAGAGAATGCATCTCTGTGGTAAGTATGCACCATATAAAACAAATCCTGCAGCACATAGTACATAATGAGAAAAAAACTGCGACTGTATTTTTGGATTAAAACAGCGGCTTTGCAGTGTATTTTCCTATGGTTTTTACAGTTGTATTTGCGATTTCTTGGTCTTATTTGATAGAATGGAGGAATATTACAAAAATAGAGATGATTTTGATTGGCTTTAGTACAGAAAATGTCTAGAAATTAAGCTCAAAGTAGCAGAAATGTTCGATTTTGGCCGATGTTCAAGAGTAAACAAATCATATCACACGTCCAATACATGTCAGCTGGTGGGTCTAATGTGCATTCACAAATGTGCTGATATTATTTATACAATTATGTATTACAATACTGCAAAACAGTAAATCTTCTATTTTTTGGTGTGAATAAAAATTCTTTATGTGAATAAAAAATCAAAATAGAATTCATCTGTAAAGCCTGGAAATGTAACTAATAAACAGAGGAAATGTTATTTTAGTGCCAGGAATGCCTGCACTATTTATTCTGGACCCTCTCTGGGAACTGGAATACAGTGGAACCTCTACTTATGAGTTTAATCCAGTCCATGACCTTGCTCGCATCTGGATTTGCTCGTTTACAGAGTCAATTTTCCTCATTTAACCCTTTGACTGTCGCGGCCGTATATATACATCTTACGAGGTACCGTGTTTGACGTATATATGCTCATAAATTCTAGCGGCTTCAAATCAAGCAGGAGAAAGCTGGTAGGCCCACATGTGAGAGAATGGGTCTGTGTGATCAGTGTGCACCATATTAAAAAAATCCTGCAGCATGCAGTGCATAATGAGAAAAAAAAACTCCGACCGTTATTTTTTAATTAAAATGCCGACTTTGTGGTCTATTTTCGTATAGTATTTATGGTTGTATTCTCATTTTCTTGGTCTCATTTGATAGAATGGAAAACATATTATAGAAATAGAGGTGATTTTGATTGATTTTACTATAAAAAGAACTTATAAATGGAGCTCAAAGTAGGGAAAATGTTAGATTTTTGCCAATGTTCAAAAGTAAACAAATGATGTCATTGTCCAATAAATGTCCAACTAGCCATTCTAATATGCAGTCATGAATGAGTTGATGTTATTTATACAATTATTACAGTACTGCAGTAGTCTGCATAATAGTAAGTCTTCTCTTTTTTGTTTGAATAAAAATTCAAAATAGAAAGCAAGAGTAATATCAGAGGAGCCTGGAGACATGACTGATGAGCAAAGAAAATGTTATTTTAGAGCCAGGAATGTCTGCATTGTTCATTCTGGACCTTATTTTGAAATTGTCATATTTTTTAGTTTTCGTGAAATTGGCCAAATTGCAAATTTCTGACATTATTAGGTAGTTGAAATCGGTAAATGGGCAGTTTCTTGTACTCAATCAATAGAAAAAATGGAGTTCTAAAGAAATAGCTATGAGTTTGGGCGACTGGAACAATGAAATTAGCCGAAAATAGGGCTCAAAGTGGGCGAAATCGCCGATTTGTAAACAGCGCCGAGGTCGCTAACTTCGCAAAAGCATAATTGTCAGTTTTCTATCAAATTTCGTTTTTTTGGTGTCATTACAATCGGGAAAAAGATTCTCTATCATTTCATAAGAAAAAATAATTTTTTTTTTTAAATTTTGCGACACCAGGAGACACCTCAGGATTGGGGGTTGCGACAGTCAAAGGGTTAAATTAATTGAAATGGAATCAATTCGTTCCAGTGGAATTCCAGGCATGCGAAAATACTTCAATAATTTCCCTAATATCAACTGTACAGCTTATTTATCAATCACAATTCATGTAATATGCGACTACTCGCATCTGGAAAAACTCACACGTGGATGCACTCATAAGTAGAGGTTCCACTGTATTTTGAACTTAGTGAGAAACTGGCCAAATTACCAATTTCCGATCACTTAATTGGGTAGTTGAAATATAGCCTTTCATCATTTAGCAACACAGTACTCATTTACCGACGCCTAGGACTTACGATGGGCTCTCTAACCAGTATTTATACCTAAATAATGTATATTAGAGCTGATTTCCTCTATTCTGCTTTTCAATATACATGTACAGTACACTACTGTATAAACATTTAAAAATATACCAGAAATGTTATAAATCGTACAAAGGTGACATTAAAACAATATCAAAGACAGTTGACACAAACCCACTACCATTATACAGTAGTATGCTACTCACTTAGCCATGAATTCGTTTAACGACATGGTCTTAGGAACGGAACTCCATCATTAAGTGAGAGGCTGTAGTTGACTGGGCGATTTTTTATGCTCAATAGGTAAAATGGAACACATATTAGCAAAATAGTTAAGAATTTGATCTAATGGAACAATGTAATTGGCTAAAAATAGGACTTAAAGTGGGCAAAATCACCGATGCATAAATATCATTGGCACGGCAAAATTCGCAAGAATATAATTTCGTCAGTTTTTGATCAAATTTCTTACTTTTTGTTTTATTACCGTTGGAAAAAGATTCTCTACCATTTCATAAAAATAATTTTTTTTTTTTAAATTCTTGAACCCTGTGGGGAATTTTCAGATTGAGGGTCTGGACCCTCAAAGGGCTAAAGGTGTTATACATCTCTATGAATAAATTAAATTATTCACCATGTGTTTAACAATACGCTTGATTACTCAAAGTACTGTACTATAACCAAGATTAATTAGCAAAAATGACAGAACAAGCAGTGTCTGCATATTTGATGTCATAATCACTTTAATTTTTTTCTTCTTCCAACTTTTTTTTTTTTTTTGCTCAAAACTTGAGAACTCTTCATCCAATCAAATTCAAATTTTCAACACTTGTGTGTGATAACAAGGACCAGATTCTATGAACACTTAGGATATGCAGATGCCCTATGACCAAAATTACTGAATCTGTGGAAAAATTGGTGTTTTCCCATTTTAGGCATGGGAACCATTAACAAGTGGGATGGTGTATTAACCCTTTTAGGGTCCATGCCACAGTTCTAGGGTTTTGAAGCGTGAATCCAAACTGTAGAACTACGCCAAAATTCTAGCGGCCTTAACTTTAGCACGAGAAGGCTGGTAGGCCTACATTGAAGGGAATGGGTCTGCATGGTCAGTGTGCGCAGTAAACAAAAAATCCGGGCGCCCACATGGCATTGTGGGAATGCCGCCTCAGTATGCTTTGTCCACCATATTTTGCGGCAAGACAGCTCTCACTCCAAGGCAAACTGGGGCTCTCCTCTTCCTAAATGATAGTTCTGACAGTGATGGAAGTGGATCTGAAGAGGAATTCTATGGTTCTGATCAATTTGTGACCGAAAGCAATGATCAGGATATCGAAAATCGTGCCGAAAATCCTGAAGACCCTCAACCTTCCACTTAGGGTGCTGGTGTGTCTCAATCACGTTCAGTTGTTCCTCATCACAGGAGAAAATTAATATTTTTGCATGGCCAGGCCTCGGACTGAGTAATGGTGATGATAGTGATGTGGACTTTGATTTTATTGCTCTTGATGACCAATCAAGTACAGTGGACCCCCGCATACCACACGCATCGCATACCACACGCATCGCATACCGTACAATCCTCATACCGCTCGCTTTTTTCGCAAAAATTTTGCCTCGCATACCGCCCAAAAACCCGCTCACCGCTCTTCGTCCGAGACGCGTCCAATGTGCGGCCTGAGCCACACTCACATGTTCAGCCGGTGGCATTGTTTACCAGCCAGCCTCCGCTGTAACATCCAAGCATACAATCGGAACATTTCGTATTATTACAGTGTTTTTGGTGATTTTTTCTGGAAAATAAGTGACCATGGGCCCCAAGAAAGCTTCTAGTGCCAACCCTACAGCAATAAGGGTGAGAATTACTATAGAGATGAAGAAAAAGATCATTGATAAGTATGAAAGTGGAGTGCGTGTCTCCGAGCTGGCCAGGTTGTATAATAAACCCCAATCAATCATCGCTACTATTGGTGGTACAGCTGCTGCTGCTGCTGTACCACCGTCAGCTGCTGCTGCACTGTCAGCTGCTGCTGCACTGTCAGCTGCTGCTGCTGTTGTACCACCGTCAGCTGCTGCTGCTGCTGTAGTACCGTCTGCTGCTGCTGTAGCATTGTCTGCTGCTGCTGTAGCATCGTCTGCTGCTGCTGTAGCATCATCTGCTGCTGCTGTAGCATCGTCTGCTGCTGCTGTAGCATCGTCTGCTGCTGCTGTAGCATCGTCTGTTGCTGCTGTAGCATCGTCTGCTGCTGCTGTAGCATCGTCTGTTGCTGCTGTAGCATCGTCTGTTGCTGCTGTAGCATCGTCTGTTGCTGCTGTAGCATCGTCTGTTGCTGCTGTAGCATCGTCTGCTGCTGCTGTAGCATCGTCTGTTGCTGCTGTAGCATCGTCTGCTGCTGTTGTACCACCGTCAGCTGCTGCTGCTGCTGTAGCACCGTTGTTGGTGTGGCTTATTGAGAATACCAAGAAACAATTAACCCCAGAGGATTTGCCACCCAGGATAACCCAAAAAAGTCAGTGTCATCGAAGACTGTCTAACTTATTTCCATTGGGGTCCTTAATCTTGTCTCCCAGGATGCAACCCACACCAGTCGACTAACACCCAGGTGAACAGGGAAAAATGCCTGGAACTAGTGCTCATATTGGTGAATTTAAAGCCAGCAAAGGTTGGTTTGAGAGATTTAAGAATCGTAGTGGCATACACAGTGTGATAAGGCCTGTTCTGGAAGAAAATGCCAAACAGGACCTACAGTACTCAGGAGGAAAAGGCACTCCCAGGACACAGTCTCTCATCAGTCATTGCTGCATCTTCAATAAAGGTAAGTGTCATTTATTCTTCATTTAGTAGAGTAGTACATGCACAATATATATTATGCATGTACTACTCTCCTATTGTGCATGTATCCTTCTCTTTGTGTGTAGGAAAATGTATATTTCATGTGGTAAAATTTTTTTTTTCATACTTTTGGGTGTCTTGCACGGATTAATTTGATTTCCATTATTTCTTATGGGGAAAATTCATTCGCATACCGACCATTTCGCATAACAATCAGCCCTCTTGCACAGATTAAAGTCGCTATGCGGGGGTCCACTGTAGTGATAGTGATGAATCATATTCACCAGTGAAGCATCAGTATATATGCCACCGCATGTGCTCAGGTAGTGTACCACGTGCAATTCCAAGGGGACAGAGCACATCCCAGAGTACATCCTGGAGTACATCCCATGGCCCTACACTTGGAATAGACAGTGAAAGTGAGGATGATGTGGCTACACTTGGTATGGATAGAGCATAGGCATCAGTAGGTGGTGGTAACGTTGGTGATAGTGGCGGTGGTGGTGCCACAAGCACACAGCATGACGCACCAGCCCAGGCTGGGAGCCACACCCGACTCATCAGATTCAGGACAAAGCAGAACGTCATCCACCCCCACACCACAACCACATCTACAACCAGCTTATGATGTCCAGTATCCACCAGCAGACCGCATCCTGGATTGGCAGCAAAATCCCAATTTTGTTCACAATCCCACATCAGTTTGATGACTCTCAAAGTGGACTCCTGCCAACTTGTTCCCTTGGAAACAATGCAAATGAACTGGAATTCTTTGAACTATTCTTTGACCAGCCCTTGATGGAAAATATTGTCAGGGAAAGTAACAAGTATTTTGAGTACACCATGGCAAATACAATCATATCACCACAGTCAAGACTACACCGGTGGAGAGAGACAAATGTGGCTAAAATTTATTTGTTTTTTGCAACAATAATGCTCATGCCTCATGTCTATAAGCATAATATAAAATCATACTGGTCCACAGATCAGCTAATTTCTACCCCGGCCTTCAGTGAAATCATCCAAGTGAACAGATTTATTTTATTGTTATGTATGTTGCACTTCTCTGACAAAACCAGGCCTGACAGAAGTGACAGGTTTTACAAGATTAGAAATGTTTTTATGCATCTGAAACAAAAGTTCAACATGTACTTTTATTATTCAAAAATCTTGTATTTGACGAGTCTTTGATTTTGTTCAAAGGCAGATTGTCGTTCGAGCAGTACATACCAAGCAAGAGGAAATGCTTTGGTATAAAACTCTTTGTACTCTGTGACTGTGAGAGTTGCCTGGTACTGGACATAACTGTATACACGGGAAGTAAAACATTGAAAGATATCAGGATGTTATTGGGTATCTCAGGTGACGTAGTGAGAACAATGATGGCACCATATCTTGGTAAGGGGCATACATTATATACTGATAACTGGTACACAAGCCCCTTACTCACTGATTTCTTGCGAGTGAACATGACAGATGTGTGTGGCACAGTGCGTTCTAATCGTAAACATATGCCCAGGTTCAATGTAGGCACTCATGCTGGTGAGGTGCAGGTGTTTACTGCCAATGACATCATGGGATTACAATGGCATGACAAACGAGATATCACACTGTTAACATCCATTCACCATAACAAAATTAAAGACAGTAGCAAGGTGGATAGAGTGACTAATGAGCATATTCAAAAACCAGCAACAGTGATTGATTATACACAAAACATGCGTTTGGTTGACAAATGTGACATGTAGATTGGCTTTGTCGATTGTGTTTGTAAGTCACAAGTGGTACATGAAACTTTTCTTCCATCTCATCGACAGTTCAATCCTCAATGCATATAATATGTACAAAATAAATACCGGTAACAGACCACTGTATGGTGACTTTTGCTTATCTGTCGTCAGACAACTAATAATTTTGTATAAGGTAACAACACCTGATATACACAACCATCCACGAATTGATTAGGAATTACCCAAGCGTTTGAGGCGGGAAGGTGATCACTTCCTAATATGGCTTCCTGCAACTAAGAAGAAATGGGCTCAGAAGAGACAAGTTGTCTGTGTACAAACAAAACGGCAGCAACAAAGATGCAGAGACACTCAGTTTATGTGCGAAGAATGTAAGATACCACTGTGCATGATACCTTGTTTCAAAGATTTCCACAGACTGCAGCAGTTCCAGGAACAAGTCTGGTGACTGTACATACAGTAGACCGTTACTTAATCCGTAAATGGTCCAAACGTGTATATATACGTACACTACCCCAGTGCCCAGAATATTTTGAAAAATAAAAAAATAGTTTTTACTGAAAAAAAAGAGCACATTTTTCTAAAAAAAAATTTTATATAATTTTTATGTTCTGATAATTACAATTTATAGTAGTTCTTGTCATTTCATAACCAATCTTTGTTCTGACACTAATATTAGGTACTGAAATTGTTCTCAAATTGTCACAAACACACTGACAGGTGGACATTTACACCTGACGTGGTCATTTACTATTGTCTTGGAATATATACAAAGTATTTATAGGTCCCAGCAATGTTTTGGATATGTTGTGAAGGAAGAAGTAGTAGTAGTAGTAGTAGTAGTAGTAGTAGTAGTAGTAGTAGTAGTGGTAATACAGTAGTAGTAGTAGTGTAGTATAGTATAGTAGAGGGAGGGAGGGAGGGAGGGAGGGGAGGGGAGGGGAGGGGAGGGAAGGGGAGGGAAGGGAAGGGAGGGGAAGGGAGGGGATGGAGGGGAGGGGATGGAGGGGAGGGGATGGAGGGGAGGGGATGGAGGGGAGGGGATGGAGGGGAGGGGATGGAGGGGAGGGAGAGGAGGGGAGGGAAGGGAGGGAGAGGAGGGGAGGGAAGGGAGGGAGAGGAGGGGAGGGGAGGGGAGGGAGGGAGGGGAGAGGAGGGGAGGGGAGGGGAGGGAAGGGAGGGGAGGGAAGGGGAGGGGAGGGGAGGGATGGAGGGGAGGGGAGGGGAGGGGAGGGGAGGGGAGGGAGGGAGGGGAGGGGAGGGGAGGGGAAGGAGGGAGGGAGGGAGGGAGGGAGGGAGGGAGGGAGGGGAGGGGAGGGGAGGGGAGGGAGGGAGGAGAATAATAATAGGCAATAATAAGTTCCCTTGAAGCATGAAAAACAAAGTCCACCCCTGACAGTGACGTGATAAGATGAGATAACATTTGATAAGAGCTGAAGTTTGATGAGCATTCACAAGGGTGCCTGCTCTGTTTTCGCTGGTACACAAACATGTCTGTCTATTTGTCTGTCAAGCTCCCTGTCTATCTGTCTATCCATCTAGCTCTGTCTCAGAGAGCCACAAGACTGCATCATCATGTTTACTCATATCTTCAAGCAGAGTATAGCACTTTGTCTGGATTTTTTGGGTTATCCTAGGTAATTTACACTATCTATACTTGTATTTATGTGTACCTGTGAGACAGAGATAGACAGACAGGTAGAAAGAGATAGACAGAGACAGATAGAGACATAGATAGACATAGATACAGACAGACAAACGGAGATAGAGCCAGGCCACCAGCAGCTGACCAGCCACACAGCTGGCTGCCACACAGCTGGCTGCCATACAGCTGGCTGCCACACAGCTGGCTGCCACGAAGCTGGCCAGCCAGCTAGCCAGCCAATCAGCCAGTCAGTCAGCCAGCCAGGCAGCCAGCCAGAATTGTTTCTCTTTACCTAGGGCATAGGTTATAAGATATTCTGAAAGGGTGTTGCACAAGTATTGCACATGTGTTATTATCGAGGTTTTTTATATTTCCTCAACCACTTGTGGCCACATCCACCTTAAAGCCACTAAACTCAGGGTCAAAAATCACTTTCCTCTTAAAATGGGAGTGTTAATACTACATGACATCAGTGAATCCCAGGTGTTTGCTGCACTGTTTGCTCTAGCTGGTGCTCATTTGAACTGGTGCTCCCACAAGGTACTAAGTGGTCCTAGATTTTTTTAATACCACACACACTGAGTGTTAGAACCCATTCTATGCTGACAAGGCATCTCAGGCCAATCGTGCCAAATTTGAAGGCAGGAAAAATAAAGTGTATATATACGTTTGGGGCACTAGCGGTAAAAACGTATATATACGTTTGGACCGTTTAACCCTTAAACTGTCCAAACGTAGATCTACGTTTTTTCAACATTTGAAAGTATGTAAAAAAAGTAGATTTTTTGTTTTTTACCTTTGAAAACGTGTAGGAACAACTTTGATCTACTTTTTTTTTTTTTTTTATATTTGAAAATATGTAAAAAAGACCTAGATCTACTTTTGGAGCACTACGCATGTGAACGTAGATCTGTTTGGACAGTTTAAGGGTTAAGGGTTAACACAGTAGTTACGTTCCTGAAAACACTGTTATGTAAAACACCGTGTTAAATGAACTGAAAAACTTATGGGAAAAATAAGGTTACGTTCCTGAGAGCCCCAAAAAAGCCAAACAACTTTTTTTTAGGGCTCCACATCTTACAAAAATAAAAGTGAATATGTAACTGTAGTTCATTGTTGTGATGTATTATGTTGTTTTTACTGCTTAAGACTACAAATGTAACAGAAATAATAGTATTTCTTACCTTAAATTGTGGATGCTGGTGTTTGTGGATGATTGTGAAGAGAGTGGAGAGTTATGTTGTGGTCCTACTGGGCTGAGGTGGATGGTAGAGGTTCTGGTACTGAAGTTGATGATTGTACTGGAGTGTCTAACTTTGTCATTCAGTCAAGTCATTCAGTAAGTCTCAAGTCATTCAGTAAGTCAGTCAAGTCATTCAGTAAGTCAGTCAAATCATTCAGTAAGTCAAGTCATTCAATAAGTCAGTCAAGTCATTCAGTAAATCAGTCAAGTCATTTAATAAGTCAGTCAAGTGATTCAGCAAGTCAGTCAAGTGATTCAGTAAGTCAGTCAAGTCATTCAGCAAGTCAGTCAAGTGATTCAGTAAGTCAGTCAAGTGATTCAGTAGGTCAGTCAAGTCATTCAGTAAGTCAGTCAATTCATTCAATCAAATCATTCAGTAAGTCAGCCAGTCGCACAAACTTATGTTTACCTCTTTTTTGTGTGTACAAAGTTACACTTCATTATGGCCACAGGTAATGTGTAGTTCTAAATTCGAAAAGTCTGAAAATCGAAGCAATATTTCCCATAAGAAATAATGAAAATACAGTGGAACCTCAAAAATCGAACTGCTCCCAACACAACCAATTATGTAAGTGTATTTTTGTAAGTGCTTTTATAAGTGTATTTTTTGAGGGTCTGAAATGGGCTAACCTAATTTATATTATTCCTCATGGGAATAAATTAATTCGGTAAAGGCACTCGAACAGCCTTCTGGACCAAAGAAAGTTCGATACTTAAGGTTCCACTGTACAATTAATCCGTTCCGAAAAAAAAAATATTCACAAAAAAAAAAAATACATTTTATAGAGATTAATTAGTTTTACACACACAAAAAAAATACTACAGTATTCAATTATGTATATAAATATAAAGTAACATTTTTTACTTACTTTTATTTAAGATTGGTGATGGCATCTGGAAGATAGGGAGGAGGAGAGAGGGAGTTGGGGTTAGTGTTTGAAAGGAGAATCCCCCTCCATGAGGACTTCAGGTAAAGCCCTCTTTGGGGTTACTTCCCTTCTTTGTCTTTTAATGCCACTAGGACCAGCTTGAGTCACTGGACCCCTGTCTCACAAAATAACTGTCCACAGTCCTCTGTTTCTGGTGCCTCTTTAACATATCCCTAAGATGTGACATAGTTCTGTCACTGAACTTGTTGCAAAGATGGCTTGTTTCAGCTTGCTCAGGGTGGTACTTCTCCACAAACATTTGGACATCATTCCACTTCTGTATTATTTCCTTCTTCACATCTATGGTGTTTCTCACTTTCTTTACCACAGGGGTACCACTAGCAAGTTTCTTTGGGCCCATGGTAGTTTATTTCACAGTCCCACAAGCACTAAACACAATGAAATAATCTTAAAATGTTTGAATGAGAGTGCAGGTTAGTATTCACTCAAGCATAAACAAAGCCAGACTGGCTCAAGGCCCCTGTAAACTGAAGTACTCCAGGTAAGTCAGTAAGGTACTTTAACAGTGTTAGGATACTGCACAATTCCATAGCACACAGGTATTTTTTACCAGCTTGCATTATGGGACTAGAGATGGGCCTGGCATCTCCAGCAGGCCACATAAAAATACACCAATCAATCTACACACTGGCAAGTTTTTTTTTCTTTTATTAACATGCTGGCCGTCTTTCACTGAGGTAGGGCAACCCAAAAAAAGATACACTTTCATCACCATTCACGCATAATCACTATCTTTATAGAGGCATGCAGATTTGAGAGTTCAGATGTCACTCCAAACAGTAAATATCCCAAACCCCCCCCACCCCCTTTAAAGTGCTGGCACTGCACTTTCCACCTCCAGGACTCAAGTCCGGCTAACCAGTTTCCCTGAATCCCTTCAGAAAATATTACCCTGCTCACACCCCAACAGTTCATGAAGTCCTAAAAACCATTCGTCTTCACTCACTCCTATCTAACACGTCCACACATGCCTGCTGTATGTCCAAGCCCCTTGTGCACAAAACCTCTTTTACCACCTCCCTCCATACTTTCCTAGGACTACCCCTACCCCTTCTTCCCTCCACTACAGATTTATACCAGAGTATAATTTTCTCTATAGCCCAGTCAGGTAAGGTCGGTCCATTTAATTATACTGAGCATGTGACAGCTGGTGCATAGTATGGATTTGATTAACATGATACATTAATTAGTCAGGTAAAGACCTCTCTTGACAGAATCCATTCCTAGCATCTTGGAACGGCTCTGATAACTTCAACTCTCAGTGGCATAGCTTCAGATGTTCAAAAAAAGGTGCAGGTGCAGATTTGAACATTCTGTGTGTAAAATTGTGAAATTTTGATTCCTAGTTCTTTTCTATATTCATTTTCAACTTTTATATTTCTATACACTCTCTTCCACCAACATTTCATCTTCCAAATTTCCCAAAAACAGTGTGTTATCAGCAAAGAAAGTGTGACAACTCCTTCATATAATTTAAAAATATAATTAACATTCTTTCAACTATCCTCAACTGGGAAACACTTCTTGATACCTAGTCACCCCTCGTAATTATCCATTTTTGCTTTTTCATGGGGTGACTAGAAGGCAGTGACTCGGTTTAATATTGCCCATTATTATTATAATCAAAAAGAAGCACAAAACCACAAGGGTTATACAGTGCAGCAGGGCAGGGAAGGATGAAGGAGTAGTGGGTAGCTACAGGGAGAGGGATGATTATTAGGTTATGAAGTGCAGTGAGGCAGTGGATAGTGCAGGGGTAGAGGGTAGCTAGAGATTAAGGTGGAAAGGACTGAGGAGAGTGCCTGAGACATCATCATCAAAGTTTATGTAGTAAATCAGTTGCTGTCAAAAAGTCAATGAGTCTGGATTAAAGGAGGGTCCGTCAGCAAGAAGGGAAGGTAAAGAAAGGGCAGCAGAGAGGAGACGACGTTGGAGGTAAATTCTGCATGCTCGTTGATAGAGTGGACAGTCCAACAGAATGTGGGTAACAGATACTGGAACCTGGCAATTCTCACAGAGAGAACAGGACACCTCTCCATGAGATACCCATGAGTAAGACGAGTGTGGCCGATGCGAAGATGGGAGAGAGTAGTCTCCCAACCTTGACACTGATGACAAGAAGACAATCAGAAACCTATACTCGGTTCAACAGAAATAAGTTTGTTATGGAGCAGATCAGACCAACATTGTTGTTAATGGGTGCGAAGATGGGTAGCAATTACAGCAAAATAGTCCGCGAATGGAACACCTCTACATGAAACTGGGAAGTCATGTACTGTTGACCATGCAGCAGTGTCTGCCTATTCATTGCCCTGTAAGTCAACATGACCAGGGACCCAACAAAAAATAATATCTCTGCGTTTGCTAGAGATACGGCATAACCAAAGTTGGATACAAACTTGGGGGTGAGGTGTACCAAATTTCTGTATAGCCTGTAAAGCACCAAGGGAGTCTGAAACGACCATAAGATGCAATACGGATAAGTGCTACAAGAATGGCATACAATTCAGCTGTAACAATGCTATCTCAGGGTAATAAATGCCCTCACACGACACTGTCCAGAAACACTGCTGCAAATCCAACGCCATCAGAAGACTTAGAGCCATCAGTGTACACCACAATGGCATGAGAATGAGAGCAGAAGTGGTCAAGAAAAAGAGAGCGGGAAGCCACCGTAGGCAGTTGGGCTATCGAGCATGGCAGTGGGAAAGAACAGACACAAACAGCCATATACATAGAGAAGTGGTAACTGAAGAGAAGACACGAGCGAATGTAGGCAGAGAGAAAAGGGACGGAGTAAACAGGGGCAACGAACAAATAAAGAACGTCTACTAACATCAGTGACTATCCCATATATGGAAGGATTGTAGAGGTCATGAGATCGAACATAATAGCGAAGGCAATGAGCATCACAGCGATCAGCTAAGGATGGAAAATTCACTTCTGCATAGAGGCTCTCCACAGGGAATGAACGAAAGGCACCAAGGCACAGACGGAGACCTTGGTGATGAATAGGATCTAACTTGGACAGAGTTGCAGGAGAAGCTGCAGAATAGATTTGGTCACCATAATCTAGCTTGGACAAGACTAGGGTGGAATGCAAACGGAGGCGAGTGCAATGATCTGCTCCCAATAAACGATGTGCGAGAACCTTAAGGAGATTTAGCCGACCATGGCAAGTTGTCTTTAACGAAGAAATGTGAGGTCTCCACGTCAGCTGGTGATCAAAGAGCAGGCCCAAAAATTTGACCGTATCACATGCCCGAATACGTGAACCGTGTAAGTACAAGGGAGTATCCGATATAAGCGAGCATCTAGTGAAGGTAATGAATCGGGTTTTCGCACTGGAAAATTTGAAGCCATGAGAAGTGTCCAATGGGAAACTCGGTCTATCACAACCTGAAGGGAGGCTGCTACTAGTCGACAGTCAGCACCCAAGTAAGCTATAGTGAAGTCATCAACATAAATTATTATTTTTATTATTATCACACTGGCCGATTCCCACCAAGGCAGGGTGGCCCGAAAAAGAAAAACTTTAACCATCATTCACTCCATCACTGTCTTGCCAGAAGGGTGCTTTACACTACAGTTTTTAAACTGCAACATTAACACCCCTCCTTCAGAGTGCAGGCACTGTACTTCCCATCTCCAGGACTCAAGTCCGGCCTGCCGGTTTCCCTGAATCCCTTCATAAATGTTACTTTGCTCACACTCCAACAGCACGTCAAGTATTAAAAACCATTTGTCTCCATTCACTCCTATCAAACACGCTCACGCATGCCTGCTGGAAGTCCAAGCCCCTCGCACACAAAACCTCCTTTACCCCCTCCCTCCAACCTTTCCTAGGCCGACCCCTAGCCCGCCTTCCTTCCACTACAGACTGATACACTCTTGAAGTCATTCTGTTTTGCTCCATTCTCTCTACATGTCCGAACCACCTCAACAACCCTTCCTCAGCCCTCTGGACAACAGTTTTGGTAATCCCGCACCTCCTCCTAACTTCCAAACTACGAATTCTCTGCATTATATTCACACCACACATTGCCCTCAGACATGACATCTCCACTGCCTCCAGCCTTCTCCTCGCTGCAACATTCATCACCCACGCTTCACACCCATATAAGAGCGTTGGTAAAACTATACTCTCATACATTCCCCTCTTTGCCTCCAAGGACAAAGTTCTTTGTCTCCACAGACTCCTAAGTGCACCACTCACTCTTTTTCCCTCATCAATTCTATGATTCACCTCATCTTTCATAGACCCATCCGCTGACACGTCCACTCCCAAATATCTGAATACGTTCACCTCCTCCATACTCTCTCCCTCCAATCTGATATCCAATCTTTCATCACCTAATCTTTTTGTTATCCTCATAACCTTACTCTTTCCTGTATTCACCTTTAATTTTCTTCTTTTGCACACCCTACCAAATTCATCCACCAATCTCTGCAACTTCTCTTCAGAATCTCCCAAGAGCACAGTGTCATCAGCAAAGAGCAGCTGTGACAACTCCCACTTTGTGTGTGATTCTTTATCTTTTAACTCCACGCCTCTTGCCAAGACACTCGCATTTACTTCTCTTACAACCCCATCTATAAATATATTAAACAACCACGGTGACATCACACATCCTTGTCTAAGGCCTACTTTTACTGGGAAAAAATTTCCCTCTATCCTACATACTCTAACTTGAGCCTCACTATCCTCGTAAAAACTCTTCACTGCTTTCAGTAACCTACCTCCTACACCATACACTTGCAACATCTGCCACATTGCCCCCCTATCCACCCTGTCATATGCCTTTTCCAAAATCCATAAATGCCACAAAGACCTCTTCAGCCTTATCTAAATACTGTTCACTTATATGTTTCACTGTAAACACCTGGTCCACACACCCCCTACCTTTCCTAAAGCCTCCTTGTTCATCTGCTATCCTATTCTCCGTCTTACTCTTAATTCTTTCAATTATAACTCTACCATACACTTTACCAGGTATACTCAACAGACTTATCCCCCTATAATTTTTGCACTCTCTTTTATCCCCTTTGCCTTTATACAAAGGAACTATGCATGCTCTCTGCCAATCCCTAGGTACCTTACCCTCTTCCATACATTTATTAAATAATTGCACCAACCACTCCAAAACTATATCCCCACCTGCTTTTAACATTTCTATCTTTATCCCATCAATCCCGGCTGCCTTACCCCCTTTCATTTTACCTACTGCCTCACGAACTTCCCCCACACTCACAACTGGCTCTTCCTCACTCCTACAAGATGTTATTCCTCCTTGCCCTATACACGAAATCACAGCTTCCCTATCTTCATCTACATTTAACAATTCCTCAAAATATTCCCTCCATCTTCCCAATACCTCTAACTCTCCATTTAATAACTCTCCTCTCCTATTTTTAACTGACAATTCCATTTGTTCTCTAGGCTTTCTTAACTTGTTAATCTCACTCCAAAACTTTTTCTTATTTCCAACAAAATTTGTTGATAACATCTCACCCACTCTCTCATTTGCTCTCTTTTTACATTGCTTCACCACTCTCTTAACCTCTCTCTTTTTCTCCATATACTCTTCCCTCCTTGCATCACTTCTACTTTGTAAAAACTTCTCATATGCTAACTTTTTCTCCCTTACTACTCTCTTTACATCATCATTCCACCAATCGCTCCTCTTCCCTCCTGCACCCACTTTCCTGTAACCACAAACTTCTGCTGAACACTCTAACACTACATTTTTAAACCTACCCCATACCTCTTCGACCCCATTGCCTATGCTCTCATTAGCCCATCTATCCTCCAATAGCTGTTTATATCTTACCCTAACTGCCTCCTCTTTTAGTTTATAAACCTTCACCTCTCTCTTCCCTGATGCTTCTATTCTCCTTGTATCCCATCTACCTTTTACTCTCAGTGTAGCTACAACTAGAAAGTCATCTGATATATCTGTGGCCCCTCTATAAACATGTACATCCTGAAGTCTACTCAACAGTCTTTTATCTACCAATACATAATCCAACAAACTACTGTCATTTCGCCCTACATCATATCTTGTATACTTATTTATCCTCTTTTTCTTAAAATATGTATTACCTATAACTAAACCCCTTTCTATACAAAGTTCAATCAAAGGGCTCCCATTATCATTTACACCTGGCACCCCAAACTTACCTACCACACCCTCTCTAAAAGTTTCTCCTACTTTAGCATTCAGGTCCCCTACCACAATTTACTCTCTCACTTGGTTCAAAGGCTCCTATACATTCACTTAACATCTCCCAAAATCTCTCTCTCTCATAAAGTGATGACCAAATATGAGAAAAATAAAAGAAAAATAGTAGTAGTGAGGACACAACCTTGTGGGACTCCTTCGGCTTGTACAAAGTCCGAGAATAGCAAGGCGCCAATACGGACCTGAAAATGTCTATCGAACAAGAAAGCAGCAATGAAGTTTGGTAGATTACCGCAAAGGCCTAAGGAGTGGGCTTGGGCTAGAATGTTATACCTCCAAGTGGTGTCATATGCCTTCTCCAGATCGAAAAAGACATTTCAAAAAAGGCATTTTGGATATACGTATCGAAGTGGAGCAAGGGGTCTAAAGTAGAGCGGCCTTTGCAAAAGCCATATTGTTGAGGGGAAAGGCTATTGTGTGTCTTAACCCTTAAACGGTCCAAACAGATCGATGTTCAAATTCGTAGTGCTACAAAAGTAGATCTACTTTTTTTTACATATTTTCAAATACAGTGGACCCCCGCATAACGATATTAATCCGTTCCTGAGAGCTCATTGTTATGCGAAATTATCGTTATGCGAATGAATTTTCCCCATAAGAAATAATGAAAATCAAATTAATCCGTGCAAGACACCCCCAAGTATGAAAAAAAAAAAAATTACCACATGAAATATTAATTTTAATACACCCAAACTGAAAAAGACATGCACAGTTACATGACACTTACCTTTATTGAAGATCTGGTGATGATTGATGGGATGGGAGGAGGAGAGAGTCTTAGTGTTTAGAAGGGGAATCCCCTTCCATTAAGACTTGAGGTGTCAAGTCCTTTTCTGGGGTTGATTCCCTTCTTCTTTTAATGCCACTAGAACCAGCTTCAGAGTCACTGGACTTCTGTCGCACAACATATCTGTCCATAGAGGCCTGTACCTCCCGTTCCTTTATGACTTTCCTAAAGTGGTTCACAACATTGTCAGTGTAATAGTCACCAGCACGGCTTGCAATAACTGTGTTAGGGTGATTGTCATCAAAAAAGATTTGCACTTTAAGCCACATTGCACACATTTTCTTAATCTTTGAAGTAGGCAACTTCTTCAATTTCTCTCTCCCCTCCTCCAAAGCAGTTTCCTCAGGTGTGGCCTCATGCTGTTGAAGATGATCTAGAAGCTCATCAGTGGTTAGTTCTTCATTGTCCTCCTCCACCAACTCTTCCACATCATCCCCACTAACCTCCAACCCCAAGGACTTTCCCAATGCCACATTGGATTCCTCAACTGGCATAGGATTCCCAGGGTTAGCCTCAAACCCTTCAAAATCCCTTTGGTCTACACATTCTGGCCACAGTTTCTTCCAAGCAGAGTTCAAGGTCCTCTTAGTCACTCCCTCCCAAGCCTTACCTATAAGGTTTACACAACTGAGGATATTAAAGTGCTCTCTCCAAAACTCTCTTAGAGTCAATTGAGTTTCTGAGGTCACTACAAAGCACCTTTCAAACAGAGCTTTTGTGTACAGTTTTTTGAAGTTTGCAATAACCTGCTGGTCCATGGGCTGCAGGAGAGGAGTGATATTAGGAGGCAAAAACTTCACCTTAATGAAGCTCATGTCCCCACAAAGTCGCTCTGCCACGTCTGTAGGATGACCAGGGGCATTGTCTAACACCAGGAGGCACTTAAGGTCTAATTTCTTTTCAGTTAGGTAATTTTTCACAGTGGGGGCAAATGCTTGGTGTAACCAGTCATAGAAAAAGTCCCTAGTGACCCATGCCTTACTGTTTGCCCTCCACAGCACACAAATTAACCTTGAGGATATTCTTTTGCCTGAACGCTCTGGGAGTTTCAGAGTGATACACTAATAAAGGCTTTACTTTGCAATCACCAGTAGCATTGGAACACCTGAGAAGAGTAAGCCTGTCTTTCATAGGCTTATGTCCTGGGAGTGCCTTTTCCTCCTGAGTAATGTAGGTCCTGCTTGGCATTTTCTTCCAAAACAGGCCTGTTTCATCACAATTAAACACTTGTTCAGCTTCACTGTCTATGTACTCCTTGAATTCCTGCACATATTTTTCAGCTGCTTTGTGGTCCGAACTGGCAGCCTCACCATGCCTTATCGCACTATGTATGCTACTATGCTTCTTAAATCTCTCAAACCAACCTTTGCTGGCCTTAAATTCACTCACATCATCACTAGTTGCAGGCACTTTTTTAATTAAATCCTCATGCAACTTCCTAGCCTTTTCACTTATGATCACTTGAGAGATGCTATCTCCTGCTATCTGTTTTTCATTTATCAACACCAATAAGAGTCTCTCAACATCTTCTATCACTTGCAATCTCTGTTTCGAAAACACAGTTGAACCTTTGGCAAGAACAGCTTCCTTGATTGCCGTTTTCTTGGACACAATAGTAGCGATGGTTGATTGGGGTTTACTATACAACCTGGCCAGCTCAGAGACACGCACTCCACTTTCATACTTAGCAATGATCTCTTTCTTCATCTCTATAGTAATTCTCACCCTTATTCCTGTAGGGTTGGCTTTCTTGGGGCCCATGGTCACTTATTTTGCAGATAAAATCACCAAAAACACTGTAATAATACGAAATGTTCCGATTGTATGCTTGGATGTTACCACGGAGGCTGGCTGGTAAACAATGCCACCAGCGGAACATGTGAGGCTGGCTCAGGCCGCACATTAGACGCGTCTCGGACGAATAGCGTTGAGCGGGTTTTTGAGTGGTATGCGAGGCAAAATCTTAGCAATAAAATGTATCGGTGTGCGGATTTAACGTTATGTGATGCCAACGGTATGCGGGGGTCCGCTGTATAACAAAAAAATAATGTAGATAAAAGTTTTTTTTTACACGTTTTCAAATGTAAAACAAAAAAGATGATCTACATTTTTTACATACTTTCAGATGTTGAAAAAACGTATACAGTGGACCCCCGCATACCGTCGCCATCACATAACGTACAATCTGCATACCGCTCGCTTTTATCGCAAAAATTTTGCCTCGCATACCGCTCAAAAACCCGCTCACCGCTCTTCGTCCGAGACGCGTCCAATGTGCGCCCTTAGCCAGCCTCACATGTGCCGCTGGTGGCATTGTTTACCAGCCAGCCTCCGCGGTAACATCCAAGCATACAATCGGAACATTTCGTATTATTACAGTGTTTTTGGTGATTTTATCTGCCAAATAAGTGACCATGGGCCCCAAGAAAGCTTCTAGTGCCAACCCTACAGCAATAAGGGTGAGAATTACTATAGAGATGAAGAAAGAGATCATTGATAAGTATGAAAGTGGAGTGCGTGTCGCCGACCTGGCCAGGTTGTACAAGAAACCCAAATCAACCATCGCTACTATTGTGGGCAACAGAAAGGCAATCAAGGAAGCTGTTCTTGCCAAAGGTTTAACTGTGTTTTCGAAACAGAGATCGCAAGTGATGGAAGATGTTGAGAGACTCTTATTGGTGTGGATAAATGAAAAACAGCTAGCAGGAGATAGCGTCTCTCAAGCGATCATAAGCGAAAAGGCTAGGAAGTTGCATCAGGATTTAATTAAAAAAATGCCTGCAACTAGTGATGATGTGAGTGAATTTAAGGCCAGCAAAGGTTGGTTTGAGAGATTTAAGAAGCGTAGTGGCATACATAGTGTGATAAGGCATGGTGAGGCTGCCAGTTCGGACCACAAAGCAGCTGAAAAATATGTGCAGGAATTCAAGGAGTACATAGACAGTGAAGGACTGAAACCTGAACAAGTGTTTAATTGTGATGAAACAGGCCTGTTTTGGAAGAAAATGCCAAGCAGGACCTACATTACTCAGGAGGAAAAGGCACTCCCAGGACATAAGCCTATGAAAGACAGGCTTACTTTGTTGATGTGTTCCAATGCTACTGGTGATTGCAAAGTGAAGCCTTTATTAGTGTATCACTCTGAAACTCCCAGACCGTTCAGGCAAAAGAATGTCCTCAAGGAGAATTTGTGTGTGCTGTGGAGGGCAAACAGTAAGGCATGGGTCACTAGGGACTTTTTCTATGACTGGTTACACCATGCATTTGCCCCCAATGTGAAAGATTACCTAACTGAAAAGAAATTAGAACTTAAGTGCCTCCTGGTGTTAGACAATGCCCCTGGTCATCCTACAGACGTGGCAGAGCGACTTTATGGGGACATGAAATTCATTAAGGTGAACTTTTTGCCTCCTAATACCACTCCTCTCCTGCAGCCCATGGACCAGCAGGTTATTGCAAACTTCAAAAAACTGTACACAAAAGCTCTGTTTGAAAGGTGCTTTGTAGTGACCTCAGAAACTCAACTGACTCTAAGAGAGTTTTGGAGAGAGCACTTTAATATCCTCAATTGTGTAAACCTTATAGGTAAGGCTTGGGAGGGAGTGACTAAGAAGACCTTGAACTCTGCTTGGAAGAAACTGTGGCCAGAATGTGTAGACAAAAGGGATTTTGAAGGGTTTGAGGCTAACCCTGAGAGGATTATGCCAGTTGAGGAATCCATTTTGGCATTGGGAAAGTCCTTGGGGTTGGAGGTTAGTGGGGAGGATGTGGAAGAGTTGGTGGAGGAGGACAATGAAGAACTAACCACTGATGAGCTGATAGATCAACTTCAACAGCAAGAGGCCAGACCTGAGGAAACTGGTTCAGAGGAGGGGAGAGAGAAATTGAAGAAGTTGCCTACTACAAAGATTAAGGAAATCTGTGCAAAGTGGCTTGAAGTGCAAACCTTCATGGATGAAAATCACCCTCACACAGCTATTGCAAGCCGTGCTGGTGATTATTACACTGACAATGTTGTGAAACACTTTAGGGAAGTCATAAAGGAACGAGAGGTACAGGCCACTATGGACAGATATGTTGTGCGAAAGAAGTCCAGTGACTCTGAAGCTGGTCCTAGTGGCATTAAAAGAAGAAGGGAAGTAACCCCAGAAAAGGACTCGACACCTCAAGTCTTAATGGAAGGGGATTCCCCTTCTAAACACTAAGACTCTCTCCTCCTCCCATCCCATCAATCATCACCAGATCTTCAATAAAAGTAAGTGTCATGTAATTGTGCATGCCTTTTTCAGTTTGTGTGTATTAAAATTAACATTTCATGTGGTAAATTTTGTTTTTTTTCATACTTTTGGGTGTCTTGCACGGATTAATTTGATTTCCATTATTTCTTATGGGGAAAATTCATTCGCATACCGATCATTTTGCATAACAATGAGCCCTCTTGCACGGATTAAAGTCGCTATGCGGGGGTCCACTGTATACATGTTTGGACCGTTTAAGGGTTAAGAACCACATCAGACGTCTATTCAATCGTTCCATCACCTTTCAGACCACATTGGTTAGGGAATGGGATGATAGTGAGAGGTGTCAAGCCCTGAGGTGTTCAGTTTGTGAAACTTATGTACAATAGCTGATTTCCAGTGTTGTAGGAGAACCCCTCGCTCTCAAATTAGATTGAAAAGACGTAAAAGAACGGGAAGGGCCACAGAATGGAGATGGTGTAGCATACTGATGTGGATATCATCAGGTCCCGGTGCCAATGGCCAGCACAAAGACAGCATGGACTCCAATTCTAGAAGAGTAAAAGGTATGTTATAAGGCTCCAATCCATCGGAGGAGAAATCTAAGGGCAATTGCTCTTGGGTAGGTTTAGACGTGAGAAATGAGGGACAGAGGAGAAGCCCTCAGGAGATATGGACAAGATAGTTCCCGACTTCTGTGGCAACTTCTAAAGGTTCTGCGACATCAACTCCAGCAACCAGCAAAATGGAAGCTGGGTCCGGAGTGTACTTATCACACAATTTCCGCACCTTTTTCCAAATCGCGCACATAGGGGAAGGCAAGGTAATGGTAGACACGTAGTCTCGCCAACAACTGCGTTTAGCTTTGTGTATGACGCGGCGAGCAACTGCTCTTGCCTGCTTAAAATCCAGTACAGTTGTCGATAATGGCTCCATGCAGCACGTTTTAAAAGCACTGCACAGGCGCATGTAGACCACCAAGTTACGCATGTCTGAGAATACTTACCTGAGGTTTGGGGGATAGAATGAGTTGTCGCAGTTAGGACTAAGGTTGAAAATTGGTGTGCCAGTTCATCAATAGACAACAAAAGGGGGTCCTCACAACAGGTGGTAAGATGGGAGTATAAGTCCCAATCTGCTCGAGCAAATTGCCAACAAGGGTTACGAAACGGTCGGGTATATGTAGTAGAAGTAAGAAGGATAGGAAAATGATCACTATCATGTAAATCTGGAAGAAGAGACCACGTGAAATCAAGTGCAATGGGCGAGGAACAGATAGCAAGATCAATGCAGGAGAGAGGCTGAGTGTGAGTCAAAATGGGTAGGAGCACCTGTATGAATAGGATGAGAAGCAAGAAGTCTCTCCAACTGATCACCACGAGAGTCGCAGTGGGACCCTCCCCACAGGTGACGGCGAGTGTTAAAATCACCCAACAACAAAATGGGCGGCGGTAGAGAAGAAATTAAAAACACGATATCAGAGATACAGAATGCATAGGAGGGAGAAAGATAAAGAGAGCAAACTGTAAACCATTTGTATAAATAAAACCGAGCTGCAGTATAATGCAGCGGGGAGTGAATAAAAACTTGCTGATACTTTATATCAATGCGCACAAGAAGCGTGCTTTCATTAAATGATTCATCAAGTAAAGGATCTGAAGAATGTAATAGCATGTAGCCCAAAATGGGGCGAATGACAGCAGAATGAATTTTGGGCTCTTGCAACCCAACACATACTGGTGACAACTGGGAGAGCAAAACTTGGAGTTCTCCTCAATAGTCCCTAAGGCCACAAATATTCCAGTGTAAAAAAAAAATATTATGTATAGAAACAAATTGGCAACAATAAGAAATGATAAAACCTATGGGCTTTTAGGATCTGTAAAGTCAATGTGAGGGGGTAACGGTAAGCGTGTAAGCAAGGAAGAATGTGAATGTTGCAGAGGAATAGATAGTTGCAAGGGTTGTGAAATAGAAGGGGTAGAAGGAATCGTGTTGGTGTCCATCGGGGGTGTCGTCTCTGCAATATAGCTGGATATAGCATATAACGTCTCTGTTGTTAACCCTTTGAGGGTTTTGGTCGTACTAGTACGTCTTACGCGTAGGGGTTTTTGACGTACTAGTACGCATAAATTCTAGCGGCCTCAAATCTCGCGCGAAAAGGCTGGTAGGCCTAGGTGTGAGAGAATGGGTCTGCGTGGTCGGTGTGCGCGGTAGAAAAAAAATCTGGGACCCAGTGGTGCATTGTGGGAATGCCCTCTTAGTAAACAATGGCCACCATGCCTCGCGGTAAGAAGCTCCTCACTCCTCGGCGAATCGGGACACTTGTTCCCCAGTGACAGTTCTAATAGTGATGGAAGTGCCAGTGAAGATGAGTTTCGTGGTTTTAGTGAGGTTTTGACCGAAACTAATGACCATAATATCGGTAATAGTGAGGAAAACCCAGACGACCCTCAGCCTTCCACCTCTGGAGCTGGGCCCTCTTGTTCATGTTCAGTTGTTCCAGAACCCAAGAGGAAACTTCTATTTTCCCAAATCCCAGACTCAGATGAGAGCATGGGTGATGATAGTGATAGTGAATATGAACTACAAGCTCTTCAAACTAGTTCCAGTAGTGATAGTGAAGTGCAATATTCCCCAGTGAAGCGTCAGTATATACGACGATATATGCGCTCTGGTAGTGTGCCATATGTTATACCAAGGGGAAGGAGTGTATCTCGGAGTACATCCCGTGGCTGTACAACAGGAACAGACAGTGAAAATGACGAAGATACTGTTGCAATTGGGATGGAAAATGTGCGTGGTGGTAGTGGTGCCGGCGGTGAGGCACCAGCAGTGGGCCATGCTGCCACCCACGCTGCCACCCACGCCGCTGCCTCAGCTGATCTACAACAAAGGCCACCATCCCCCACTCACCCACCACACCAGCCTCCACAACCACAACCACCTGTCATTGTCCAGTACCCACCAGCAGACCGCACCTGGGATTGGCAGGAAGCTGTCACTTTTGTTCCAAATCCCCACCAGTTTGATGACAGCCAAAGTGGAATACGGCCATCTTGTGCACTTGGGAACAATGCCACTGAACTGGAATGTTTCGAGTTATTCTTTGACGAACCACTGATGAAAAGTATTGTCATGGAAAGCAACACATACTACGAGTACACCATGGCAAACACATTACTTTCACCAAAATCACGTCTACACCAGTGGAAGGAGGCAACTGTGGCTGAGATGTATCTTTTCTTTGCCACAATAATGCTTATGCCACATGTGTATAAGCACAAAGTGAAATCATACTGGTCAACAGACCCCCTGATTGCAACACCAGGTTTCAGTGATATAATGCCAGTGAATCGATTTGTGCTAATGTTACGTATGCTTCACTTCTCAGATAAAACCAGGCCTGACAGAACTGACAGGTTATGTAAGATTAGGAATGTGTTTGTGTATCTGAAACAGAAATTCAGTACGCATTTTTATCCCTTCAGGAAGCTTGTAATTGACGAGTCTTTGATTCTGTTCAAAGGAAGACTCTCTTTCAAGCAGTACATACCAAGCAAGAGGAAATGCTTTGGTATAAAGTTGTTTGTGCTTTGTGATTGTTACAGTGGTCTGGTATTGGATATTATTGTGTACACTGGAAGTTATACATTGCAAAATACCAGGAAGTTATTGGGCATCTCAGGTGATGTGGTTTGAACAATGATAGAACCATACCTTGGTAAGGGGCATATATTATATACAGATAACTGGTACACAAGCCCCTCACTCAGTGATTTTTTGCGAGTGAACATGACAGATGTGTGTGGCACAGTGCGTGCAAATCGAAAACATATGCCCAGGTTTGACGCTGGCACTCGTAGAGGTGAGGTGCAGGCGTTTGCTGCCAATGACATCATGGCATTTCGGTGGCATGACAAACGAGATGTCACACTGTTGTCATCAATTCACCCTAATGAAATGGCAGACAGTGGCAGGCAGCATAGAGAGAGAAATGAACCCATTCTAAAACCTGCAGCTGTGATTGATTACACCTTCAACATGCGTTCAGTGGACAAATGTGACATGCAGATTGGGTTTGCTGATTGTGTTCGCAAGAGTTATAAGTGGTACATCAAACTGTTTTTCCATCTTCTAGGACATTTCCATGCTCAATGCTTATAATATGTATAAGATGAGCACCAGAAACAAACTACAGTACGGCGAATTCTGTTTGTCTGTCATCAGACAAATAGTATTCAAGTACCAAGGAACAGCACCTGCAATTGACCGCCCACCAAATTATCAACAACTACCCGCTCGTCTGAAGCATGGTGATCACTTCCTGGTAAAACTGCCTGCTACTGCTTTGAAGAAAAAGGCTCAGAAGAGGTGTTACGTCTGTGCACATACAAAAAAACGCCTACAACAACGCAGAGACACTCGTTTTATGTGTGAGGAGTGTAAAACACCACTGTGCATGACACCATGTTTCAAAGACTTCCACAGGCTGCAGAACTTCTAGAAACATTCCCTGTGACTGTATATGTGTATATAAAATATAGAAAAATAGTAATAAACAACATTTCATATCGTTTGTTTGTGTAAATATTTTCTGTGAACAAAATAATAACAGTGTTTACGCCCTTATTGTGTAGTACAGTGGACCCCCGGTTAACGATTTTAATCCGTGCAAGAGGGCTCATCGTTATGCGAAATAATCGTTATGCGAATGAATTTTCCCCATAAGAAATAATGGAAATAAAATTAATCCGTGCAAGACGCCCAAAAGTATGAAAAAAATTTTTTTTTACCACATGAAATGTTAATTTTAATACACACAAACTGAAAAAGGCATGCACAATTAAATGACACTTACTTTTATTGAAGATCTGGTGATGATTGATGGGATGGGAGGAGGGGAGAGAGTGTGTTAGTGTTTAGAAGGGGAATCCCCTTCCATTAGGACTTGAGGTAGTAAGTCCTTTTCTGGGGTTACTTCCCTTCTTCTTTTAATGCCACTAGGGCCAGCTTCAGAGTCACTGGACTTCTTTCGCACAAGATATCTGTCCATAGTGGCCTGTACCTCTCGTTCCTTTATGACTTGCCTAAAGTGTTTCACAACATTGTCAGTGTAATAATCACCAGCACGGCTTGCAATAGCTGTGTGAGGGTGATTTTCATCCATGAAGGTTTGCACTTCAAGCCACTTAGCACAGATTTCCTTTATCTTTGTAGTAGGCAACTTCTTCAATTTCTCTCTCCCCTCCTCTGAACCAGTTTCCTCAGGTCTGGCCTCTTGCTCTTGAAGTTGATCTATCAGCTCATCAGTGGTTAGTTCTTCATTGTCCTCCTCCACCAACTCTTCCACATCCTCCCCACTAACCTCCAACCCCAAGGACTTTCCCAATGCCACAATGGATTCCTCAACTGGCACAGGATTCTCAGGGTTAGCCTCAAACCCTTCAAAATCCCTTTTGTCTACACATTCTGGCCACAGTTTCTTCCAAGCAGAGTTCAAGGTCCTCTTAGTCACTTCCTCCCAAGCCTTACCTATAAGGTTTACACAATTGAGGATATTAAAGTGATCTCTCCAAAACTCTCTTAGAGTCAGTTGAGTTTCTGAGGTCATTACAAAGCACCTTTCAAACAGAGCTTTTGTGTACAGTTTCTTGAAGTTGGAAATAACCTGCTGGTCCATGGGCTGCAGGAGAGGAGTGGTATTAGGAGGCAAAAACTTCACCTTAATGAAGCTCATGTCCCCATAAAGTCGCTCTGCCACGTCTGTAGGATGACCAGGGGCATTGTCTAACACCAGGAGGCACTTAAGTTCTAATTTCTTTTCAGTTAGGTAATTTTTCACATTGGGGGCAAATGCATGGTGTAACCAGTTATAGAAAAATTCCCTAGTGACCCATGCCTTACTGTTTGCCCTCCACAGCACACACAAATTATCCTTGAGGACATTCTTTTGCCTGAACGCTCTGGGAGTTTCAGAGTGATACACTAATAAAGGCTTCACTTTGCAATCACCAGTAGCATTGGCACACATCAACAAAGTAAGCCTGTCTTTCATAGGCTTATGTCCTGGGAGTGCCTTTTCCTCCTGAGTAATGTAGGTCCTGCTTGGCATTTTCTTCCAGAACAGGCCTGTTTCATCACAATTAAACACTTGTTCAGGTTTCAGTCCTTCAGTTTCTATGTACTCCTTGAATTCCTGCACATATTTTTCAGCCGCTTTGTGGTCCGAACTGGCAGCCTCACCATGCCTTATCACACTATGGATGCCACTACGCTTCTTAAATCTCTCAAACCAACCTTTGCTGGCCTTAAATTCACTCACATCATCACTAGTTGCAGGCATTTTTTTAATTAAATCCTCATGCAACTTCCTAGCCTTTTCACATATGATCGCTTGAGAGATGCTATCTCCTGCTATCTGTTTTTCATTTATCCACACCAAAAAGAGTCTCTCAACATCTTCCATCACTTGCGATCTTTGTTTCGAAAACACAGTTGAACCTTTGGCAAGAACAGCTTCCTTGATTGTCTTTCTGGTGCCCACAATAGTAGCGATGGTTGATTGGGGTTTCTTGTACAGCTTGACTAGGTCGGCTATACGCACTCCACTTTCATACTTATCAATTATCTCTTTCTTCATCTCTATAGTAATTCTTACCCTTTGAGGTGTAGGGTTGGCACTAGAAGCTTTCTTGGGGCCCATGGTCACTTATTTTCCAGAAACAGCACCTGCAATTGACCGCCCACCAAATTATCAACAACTACCCGCTCGTCTGAAGCATGGTGATCACTTCCTGGTAAAACTGCCTGCTACTGCTTTGAAGAAAAAGGCTCAGAAGAGGTGTTACGTCTGTGCACATACAAAAAAACGCACACAACAACGCAGAGACACTCGTTTTATGTGTGAGGAGTGTAAAACACCACTGTGCATGACACCATGTTTCAAAGAGTTCCACAGGCTGCAGAACTTCTAGAAACATTCCCTGTGACTGTATATGTGTATATAAAATATAGAAAAATAGTAATAAACAACATTTCATATCGTTTGTTTGTGTAAATATTTTCTGTGAACAAAATAATAACAGTGTTTACGCCCTTATTGTGTAGTATTGAAAAAGAAATAACTTACAAAATACTGATCATGTTGGCCTCAGAGGCCATAAAAGTTACTCAGAAAAAGAAAAATTGAAAAATAATTGAAAATAGTACATAAAAAAGTAAATAGAAAAATACCGGGTGACGGCAGTCGGCGATGTTACCATATGTTGTTCAATTTTGGCAAATTTCACGCCTCCATATCTTGGTAAGTATTGATGTTAAAATTTTTTTGTTTAGCCTATAATGTTTAGAAAAAAAAACTATTTTTTCATAAGAAAAAATCATTTTTTTTTTTTTGAAATTTGGCCGACCCTGAGAACGAGTTTCGGAGAGGGCCTGTCGACCCTCAAAGGGTTAAGGAAGCCTACAATGCCATGATGTCAGAGACAGGAGAGGCATTGCAAAGAAAGGTCGGAGGGGGGCAGGGAGTATGAACCTGGAGAGATGCGTCAGCTGGGGTAGAAGAGGCCTGCAGTGTAACAGAAGAGGAAGGAGGATGGAAGGTAAATATGAAGGAAGACAGGAGGAGAACAGGGAAAGAGGGGACTACACGAGGTGGGGGGATGAACCTCTACCTTCGTGAGAGCTGGAAAGGGGGTGAGAACGAGGCTCCGAAGTAGGATATATATTCTGTGCAGGTGATGGACACAAAGAAAGTGTAGGTCTGCAAGATCTCGTAGACTGAGAAGCAAGCGAGATGAAGAAGTAGGAGGAAGTGGTGCAAGTATCAGAGGATAAAACTGCAAAAGAATTAGAAACTGGGGCAACCCCGGAAGACACAGACGCAGAGGGATTGGGAGGAGGGAAGACCATCGAGGTTGGAGGTCTTCGAGCTACCCAAGCATATGGGACACGAGGGAATTTACCTTGAAGGCAGAGCTGAGAACTGTAGTGTATGTGAAGCCCTCACGCTCGAGATAACGGCTCTCTCGTTCATTATGATAAGCCTGGAAACAGCGTAAAAGGAAGGATGAGGTTCCCTGCACTTGAGACAAGAGAGGGGAAGACTACAAGACGTATTGGAATGATCTACTACACCGCAGACCTGACATTCCGCCACAGATGTGCAGTGTTTAGTGGGGTGTCCAAAACGCCAGCAATTACGACACTGTTGGGGAGTGGGAACTTCTTGACAGACCTCTAGGCAATGTCCCGCAATACAGAGGATGGAAGTTCATGGCAGTCGAAGGTTAAACGAGCGATGTTACTAGGAAAATGCCTCCGCCCACAAGCAGGAAGGATGTACGTATCTACCTTGAGAATAGGGAGGTTCTGAAGGGCTAATTGTTCTAAAACATCATCGCCGCAAGACAAAAAAATCACTGTACAATGGTACATGGTAAGACCACAGTACCACTGCAAGAATTAAGAGTAGCATGCTTATGAATGGTGACTAGTATGTTATCTATGGAAGTGATGCGGGAGAAAGCATGAGCTTGCTCTGAATTTTGCAATGTTACGACACATGCACCGCTTTGAAGCGCGTGGAAGAATATATTTTGATCAACATTCCGTAAAAGCGTTTTACCATTTCTGTGATCAGAAAGATAATCATTTTGAGACATTTGTAAAGAAAAGAATTCTATCCATTGTGTACTCGTTAGTCCAGTACGCAAAGGCATGAGTGTTCTGTAGGCCGTTTTTGAGCAGTCATTGATGAACTGTCATCAGTAGGTTGTCTTGGACGCTTAGGAGTAGAACCACGGGCTGTCTGACCCGAGGGAGGTGGATGATCCGAGAACTGTCACACAGTATTCAGGAAAGCCGGATGCATTGTGAAAGGCATGCTAGAAGCAGCAGCATGAACAGAAATGCGTGATGCCTCAGCACCTGAAGCAGGTGATGAAGCGTCACCGGCAGAAGGTACAGGGGTATGAGAAGAGTTGAGAGAATGGTCCAATAATGAAGCTGGGTCAGAACAGGGTGTGGGATCAGAATGGAGCCTGGGAGGAGGAAGGGTTTCACAGGGTGAAGACTCTATAATACATAATTGGTGCATCTTCTGTAATATCTTCTTTCTTGTTATTTTAAGAAAAGGAAAAAGAGGGACAGCAGAGGGACAGTCGGTGGGAGGTATGGAGAGGCCGAAAGCTCATCCCCTCATCCGAGAGGGCCTCAAGCCCACTGGCAGTGAAGATGCAGCGTGGAACCCGTGCCACACCCTACCCTTCATGCCAGTAAACCAGTGCTCCAGGATAGCAGCCTCACATCCACTGAGCGACCTCGGCGGACAAAAGAAAGAATGGTTGGAAACCACAACAAAGCATACCTCCTTTGGCTTCCACCCCCCAGAACTGACAGGCAGCTTCCGGAGATACACCCATCATCCAAAGGGCACCCCGCCCACGATCAGGAAATCCAGGAAGGGAGCAGGGCATCCTCAAACAATTCAGATTCCATGGAAAACCAAACCATCTCTGAGGGACCTCATGGAGGGGGACGAACCCCAGCATGCCACCCCTACCCCCCCAGAAACTGTAATGCCAGAGGGGATGACCCCAGAGGCTACAAATGGGATAGGGAAAAAGGGGAGGGTTAGGAGAGGGAAGGGAAGGGGAAAAAAAAGGGGGGTATAGGGAGGAAGGGATAGGGAAGGGAGGATTGGGGGGGGTACTTAGACTTGATCTAAGGAAGGAGACCAAAGGATTTGATTCCTGAGACCAAGAGCCTCTTCACCATGTCAAGGAGCCCCCCTTGAAGAGGAATATTGCCCATGAATTAAGATGTAGTCATTATTAGCTCTGTTTTTCCTGGATTAACTATGTTTATCTATCATATTAAAAAGTAAAACAAATGCTGGTGTCAAGGGAAAGAAACTAAATATGTCAGCTGCACAAGATGCAGTCCATGTTCTCATCAATTACACCAGTGTCTTATGTCAAGATATGTGCAGGCCTATTATGAACACTTGCACACTTTTAGAGAAGTTGTCAAAGGAAGCATCATTAACCATTTACAGGGGTTTCAAAATTCTGACTCAATATGATCACAGTAAAATGCTCATCTATCCACCAAAATTAAATAAAATTACTCAACTTTACAATCACGATATCACTGCACTACCAATACATGTAACAAACACTGAATATCAAATTTTAATGACATTACCAGAGACTTGGTTAAAACAAGATCAAAGTAATGTATTCACCGTTAATGGCTATACTGTCATTCACAATTGTAAACCTAAACTACCTGGCTAGTGAAACACAATGTAAAAACATCAAGCACCAGGGATAAATATGTACTAGTAACAATTACAGCAATATACACATTCAATTACTCCACAATACTTTCAGGAATCTGAGAAATATGAGTAGCAACAAACCTAACAAAAACCACCCAATAATTCCTGGCCTCTTAAAACCTTAATGAAAAGAGGTTTGAAAAAGAGTCATCTGCTTCTACTCTTTACCCTATCTGGACACACATACAGAACCTGTAGATGTGGGTAATATCACTGGAATACTGAAGTCTTGCAATAGTAAAGTCCATGAGACAGCCTGGAATTCACTTAGATTACATAAACCCCTTGTATACCAATCCTATATAGAGGTATCATCCGACTTATGACCGAGTTCGGTTCCGAGAAACCGGTCGTAAGTCGAAATGGACGTAAGTCGAACTTTACTACTGAATATCAACAGCACATTTTTGTGATGACTTTATTTTATTGTTTTATTTTGGTATTTCATTTTTTACTTTACTTTTTATACTGTTACTACTGTATTTTATACTGTAAGGTTTAGGATAAACACTGTGTACAACACAAACAGTTGTTTATTTCCCAGAAATTTGGCATAGAAAACAAGGTCGTAAGTCGAATAGTCGTATGTTGAGCACGTCGTAAGTCGGATGGTAGGTGTATAATGCTTCATTAGAATGCCAGTAAATCACGTAACATTAAAACATCAAATATTAGTCAATCCATATTACATCTTACAATTAATTCTTTATATGCATTATTGTAATTACTTGTGGAGATGATATCCTCATGAGAGATCAGATCTTGAAGGGTTTGGGGTCGGTACTTCTCCACCCTGCAAGATAATAAATATGAATAAATACCTTGAAACTTAATAAAAAAAAAATGCAGATTCTTTCATGTAAAACCATTTACTTGAACCTCATAAGAAAACAAGCTAATATTAGGCTGAGCTGATATATTTTACCTTGACTTAATAATTGTTTCATACATGAACATACTAAAACAGAGCAAAAATTGCAAGAAAAATGCAGAAGAGAACAGTAAGTTTATTAAGGTATGTATACACAAATACAGTTACACAGATAATCATACATAGCAGCATTGTGTAGAGAACTTGGGATAACCCAAAAAAGTCAGACAGTGACTTATTTCCATTGTATAATACAATACATTTCTAATATTAAAGGCCAGTTAATCTATATACATGTACTACATAATAATAAGATAGATAGATGTTGCCATATGACCCCACCTTTGTTATTAACCCTTAAACTGTCCAAACGTAGATCTACGTTTTTTCAACATTTGAAAATATGTAAAAAAAGTAGATCTTCTTTTCTTTTTTTGCATTTGAAAACGTGTAAAAAACTTTGATCTACTTTTTTTTTGTTATATTTGAAAATATGTAAAAAAAAAAAAGTAGATCTACTTTTGGAGCACTACACATGTGAACAGAGATCTGCTTGGACAGTTTATGGGTTAAATGTCCAGCTATACACAGTTTAAGACTTGCTGTTTGTGGGTATCTTTAATTACATTTTTCAGCAAAAAAAATAATAATGATTTCTCATTTTTGACAAATAACACCAACATTACTAGCCAGAGTAGTAAGCTACATAGAGAGAGAGAGAGAACAAGAGAGCAAGAGAGAGTAAGAGAGTGAGAGAAAGCAAGAGAGTGAGAGCAAGAAAGTGAGTGAGAGTGAGAGAGAAAGTGAGTGAGAGAGAGAAAGTGAGTGAGAGCAAGAGAGCGAGAGCAAGAAAGTGAGTGAGTGCAAGAAAGTGAGTGAGAGCAAGAGAGAGCGAACGAGAGAGCAAGCGAGAGCAAGAGAGTGACCAATAGTGAGCGAGAGAGCGAGCGAGCGAGAGTGAGAGCGAGCGAGAGAGAGCGAGCAAGCAAGAGTGCAAGAGAGTGAGAGCAAGAGAGAGCGAGTGAGCAAGAGAGGGAGAGAGCATGAGAGAGCGAGAGCATGAGAGAGCAAGAGAAAGCATGAGAGAGAACACGAGAGAGCAAGAGAGTGCGAGAGGGAGAGAGAACACGAGAGAGTGCAAGAGAGAAACACGAGAGATCAAGAGAGAGCGCAAGAGAGAACACAAGAGAGCGAGAGAGAGAGATATAGGCTAGGCTTGGTGATTTTAACATAAAAATAAGTGCCACATTTTGACTATTTTAAAGCCATGCAGAATTGTAGTTTTGCAATAAGAGCAATAACATGGTATTAAGGTTTACAATAAAACCACTCATGTCGGTGTAATTCATCAAAGGTGAGCAGTGTTATAAAAGAAAATCATGTCAATATTTACTTTAGCTTCTTGAAAAAAATTGCCATTTGTTGTCATTACATTTTTTTTATCATAAAAGCAACATATCCAAACCTAAGCACAAACATCTATTTCTTGCACAAATAATTTTAGTATATATTAGTCACAAATAGTTTCATAAGAAAGTGTGTACTATGGTCTATTGTGTTTCAGACCAATCACCACTAACATTCAGACCTGGTGTTTCAGTGATACTAATTTGTTTATACCTGGAGTTTACCTGGAGAGAGTTCCAGGGGTAAACACCCCTGCAGCCCGGTCTGTGACCAGGCTTCCTGGTGGATCAGAGCCTGATCAACCAGGCTGTTACTGCTGGCTGCACGCAACCCAGCGTATGAGCCACAGCCCAGCTGGTCAGGTACCGACTTTAGGTGCTTGTCCAGTGCCTGCTTGAAGACTGCCAGGGGTCTATTGGTAATCCCCCTTATGTATGCTGGGAGGCTGTTGAACAGTCTCGGGCCCCTGACACTTATTGTATTGTCTCTTAACGTGCTAGTGACACCCCTGCTTTTCATTGGGGGGATGTTGCATCATCTGCCGAGTCTTTTGCTTTCGTTGCGAGTGATTTTCGTGTGCAAGTTCGGTACTAGTCCCTCTAGGATTTTCTAGGTGTATACAGTAAGGCCCCGCTTTACGGCGTTTTGCCTTATGGCATTCCGCTAATACGGCGATGTCAAATTATGACCAAAATTTGCTATACGGCAAGTGGTCTTTCAAATATGGCGCCCCCCCCACCCGGTTTGTTTACATTTTCCGTGACCACATCTATTATGTCAGGAAACTTTCCAAAATTTCAAGTGTTTTAAAGTTACTGCATATTTTATATGTACTCTGATAATTATACTTATGTGTACCTGTACTTAAATATACTTACACACTGTGCTGGTGTGCAGGTACACATTAAAATCACTAAGTCTCTCTCTACTCATGATGCCAATACTACGTAATAATAATCACTCTTGGGCACACTAAATGTCTTATTTTACATCAATATAGGCATTTTCATTAATCCATCTATGATATTTTCCTCAAAATTATACTATATGAAACCCATTACATAGCATATAAACATGATACATACACTCACAGAATAAAAATTGACGTAAATATGAGATTTGTTTACAATGCGGCTGTGTAGGTAGTGTCGGAAGAATTACGTTTTCTCTCGTCAAACTCTGGGGGATAACTGTAGAAAAATATTCTTTTCGTATGCCTTTACTCTATATATAGCAATTCACGACCCTTGTGGGTTTAGTTTTTTTATAATAATATTATTATTATTATTATTATTATTATTATTATCAATATTATTATCTTCATTCACTCTAAAAATGGTGTGTTGCTGTTTGTTTATTCTGAACTAACTTGTACAACTTGTACACAATGTAAGAGTATTTGTATTGTGAGGTAATTATTATTATAATTAAAAAATATTGAGGTAAATGTTTTGCAAACTCTTACAAACATATATGTGAATGAACTAAAAGTAGACACATATTAATACGCATTTATTTCATCTGACCAAGTGATCATCCACTACCTGTTCGGTTTGTGTTTTTACATTGTCTCAACTCTGTATTTCGTTCTCTCTCTCGTTTACTCTTTCATTAACTAGTTGGCTCTCATTGACGATGGCGTCTAAGGTTAGCTGTAATAAAAAGAGAAGTCATAAGCCTCTTGCTTTAAGTGCCAAGTTAGAGGATCATGGTGTGTCATTCTGATTTTATTCAATAAACGCCCTGCCACTCACCTCTCACACATTAATATTAATATTTTAAGGTAAGTAATAAGTGTACTCTGTGTGTATCTTACCTTTTATTGTGTTTTTAATGCCTATTTCTATTGCTAACTTAATATAAGTTAGTGTAAACTTGTTGTCTGGCATTTATTGCATATTTTATATGTACTCTGATAATAATACTTGTGGACCTGTGTGGCAGCTGGGCAGAAGGACATTATGTTTTCTCTGCTTAGCCATCAGAGAAAACGTGTATGAATCTGCATTTGGCCCAGTCACTCCCCCACTCCGCTTTTGTTTACAATTTTCGGCATGAATTATTCATTACCTCTACCTTCGTTTATGATGGCATCTAAAGGTAGTTGTTAGAAATTATTAAATTCAGTGAACAAGGCATGTCGATGTTAATAATATGGCTCTGGCCCACAGTGTAGGTAGCCGGTAGGTGTAGCCCAGGCGGGCTACACTTACTGGCTACCTACACTGCCTTCCTACAAATAAATACTACTCACTTCTCTTCCTATATTAAGACTACACATATTTTAAGGTAAATAATGAGTGTACTATGTGCATTTTACCTCTCTGGGATGTTTTAAATATCGTATATTAAGTATGAGACAGGGAGCCAGTGCTACCTACACCTGGGCTACCTGCACCTGACTTCCTACAAATAAGTACTGCTCACCTCTCTCCCTACATTAAGATTACAAATACTTTAAGATAAGTAATGAATTTACTGTGAATGTATTTTACTTTGTGTGTTTTTAATGCCTAGTTCTATTACTAACTTAATATAATTTAGTGTAAACTTGTTGTCTGGCATTTATTTGCGTTTATAAATGGAAAAAAATGGTGTTCTGCCTTCCGGCGATGTCTGCTTTCCGGTGACAGCCTGGAACCTAACCCGCCATATAAGTGGGGCCCTACTGTATAAACATTTTCTGCACAAATGTAAATTATGTGACTACATTTTATAACACAATTCACAACTTTCATAAACATGAGCTTTCACCATTAAGAAATTATTCCTGTATACCTGGAGTATACTTGAAGGGTGTTCGGGGATCAATGCCCTCATGGTCTGGTCCCTGACCAGCCTTCATGGTTGCTCAGAGCCTGATAAACCAGGTTGTTATTGCTGGCCGCAGTAACAGCCAATAATGTTAGTACCACTGTGGAATAATTATTTATCAGATTAGTTTATGTTTAGATTTGATTACATTAGGTTAATTCAGGCTAGGTTAGCTTGGGATGGGTTGTGTCAGAACCCAGCAAAACTTAATCTAATAAACTTAACCAAGCCTAACCTTAAAAATTATAATAATCTGCACCACTAAAGCACAATGTCCATTACAAAACCCAATTAATATTACACACTGTAAACTACAAATTATCACTCTGCTCCATCAAGTAGCTAATGTAAATATTGACCGAAATCATATGCGAAACCATGACTGAGGATGCCTAAAAACAGCAAATCTTATACCGTGTGTACCTGGACATTTACCCTAACACTTAAAATTAGTGAATGAAGAGAGCTTTAAACTTATTGTGAAAAACTAGTTGTTTATATTTTAATAGCTGCTGTGACTGAGCAAGGTGACCTAGAACTAATGACCCTTACATAAGAAATATATATTGTTAAGACTGAGTCGTAGCTAGAATAGTTTCTTTGCCCCTCCCCCTCCCCCTCTCCCATCCTTCCTTCTTTGAATCTCTTGGTAAAGTTTTCCTTAAGGTGACCTGATGTTGGTGGAGGGGTCTTGATCCAAGGAAATGAATCAGTCATCCCTCTTCTTGGATCAAACTTGATTGCCTCCCATTCCCTCATGAGGGGGAATGGGAGGCAATCAATTAATGTAATAATAGTGGTATATTAATGATTCAGTTCTGGTGTGTGCTGAAATGTGAGCAAAGACAAGAGGGGTGTAGGAGGCAAGACTGGAGTGAGACATGGTATGGCCCTAAGCCATAGGAAACCATAGTGACCCTAAAATAAAAAAAAAATTACAATTAAAATTCTTATAAAATTAAGTGTTTTATGTTGCACAGTTCATATCTGATACTGTTAAGTAAAATGGCACAAATGCAACTTATGTGGCATTTTATTGTGGCAACGTTTCGCTCTTCAGGAGCTTTATCAAGCCGTTACAAACAATACATGGACACAGAGGGTATATATAGGCTTAGAGTGAGGTGTAATACTAGTGGTAGTAGTAGTTGTACTACTACTACAACTATTATTACTACTACTACTACCACTAGTATTACCTGGAGTTTACCTGGAGAGTGTTCCGGGGGTCAACGCCCCCCCGGCCCGGTCTGTGACCAGGCCTCCTGGTGGATCAGAGCCTGATCAACCAGGCTGTTACTGCTGGCTGCACGCAAACCAACGTACGAGCCACAGCCCGGCTGGTCAGGAACCGACTTTAGGTGCTTGTCCAGTGCCAGCTTGAAGACTGCCAGGGGTCTGTTGGTAATCCCCCTTATGTATGCTGGGAGGCAGTTGAACAGTCTCGGGCCCCTGACACTTATTGTATGGTCTCTTAACGTGCTAGTGACACCCCTGCTTTTCACTGGGGGGATGTTGCATCATCTGCCAAGTCTTTTGCTTTCAGAGTGAGCGATTTTTGTGTGCAAGTTTGGTACTAGTCCCTCTAGGATTTTCCAGGTGTATATAATCATGTATCTCTCCTGCCTGCGTTCCAGGGAATACAGTGGACCCCCGCATAACGATATTAATCCATTCATGAGAGCTCATTGTTATGCGAAATTATCGTTATGCGAATGAATTTTCCCCATAAGAAATAATGGAAATCAAATTAATCCGTGCAAGACACCCCAAAGTATGAAAAAAAAAACATTTTTACCACATGAAATATTAATTTTAATACACACAAACTGAAAAAGGCATGCACAATTACATGACACTTACCTTTATTGAAGATCTGGTGATGATTGATGGCATGGGAGGAGGAGAGTGTCTTAGTGTTTAGAAGGGGAATCCCCTTCCATTAAGACTTGAGGTGTCGAGTCCTTTTCTGGGGTTACTTCCCTTCTTCTTTTAATGCCACTAGGACCAGCTTCAGAGTCACTGGACTTCTTTCGCACAACATATCTGTCCATAGTGGCCTGTACCTCTCGTTCCTTTATGACTTCCCTAAAGTGTTTCACAACATTGTCAGTGTAATAGTCACCAGCACGGCTTGCAATAGCTGTGTGAGGGTGATTTTCATCCAAAAACGTTTGCACTTTCAGCCACATTGCACAGATTTCCTTAATCTTTGTAGTAGGCAACTTCTTCAATTTCTCTCTCCCCTCCTCCGAACCAGTTTTCTCAGGTGTGGCCTCTTGCTGTTGAAGTTGATCTAGCAGCTCATCAGTGGTTAGTTCTTCATTGTCCTCCTCCACCAACTCTTCCACATCATCCCCACTAACCTCCAACCCCAAGGACTTCCCCAATGCCACAACTGATTCCTCAACTGGCATAGGATTCCTAGGGTTAGCCTCAAACCCTTCAAAATCCCTTTGGTCTACACATTCTGGCCACAGTTTCTTCCAAGCAGAGTTCAAGGTCCTCTTAGTCACTCCCTCCCAAGCCTTACCTATAAGGTTTACACAACTGAGGATATTAAAGTGCTCTCTCCAAAACTCTCTTAGAGTCAGTTGAGTTTCTGAGGTCACTACAAAGCACCTTTCAAACAGAGCTTTTGTGTACAGTTTTTTGAAGTTTGCAATAACCTGCTGGTCCATGGGCTGCAGGAGAGGAGTGGTATTAGGAGGCAAAAACTTCACCTTAATGAAGCTCATGTCCCCATAAAGTCGCTCTGCCACGTCTGTAGGATGACCAGGGGCGTTGTCTAACACCAGGAGGCACTTAATGTCTAATTTCTTTTCAGTTAGGTAATCTTTCACATTGGGGGCAAATGCATGGTGTAACCAGTCATAGAAAAAGTCCCTAGTGACCCATGCATTACTGTTTGCCCTCCACAGCACACACAAATTAGCCTTGAGGATATTCTTTTGCCTGAACGCTCTGGGAGTTTCTGAGTGATACACTAATAAAGGCTTCACTTTGCAATCACCACTAGCATTGGAACACATGAGAAGAGTTAGACAGTCCTCGATGACGCACTGACTTTCTTGGGTTATCCTGGGTGGCTAACCCTCCGGGGTTAAAAATCCGAACAAAATCTTATCTTATCTTATCTCTGTCTTTCATAGGCTTATGTCCTGGGAGTGCCTTTTCCTCCTGAGTAATGTAGGTCCTGCTTGGCATTTTCTTCCAAAACAGGCCTGTTTCATCACAATTAAACACTTGTTCAGGTTTCAGTCCTTCACTGTCTATGTACTCCTTGAATTCCTGCACATATTTTTCAGCTGCTTTGTGGTCCAAACTGGCAGCCTCACCATGCCTTATCACACTTTGTATGCCACTACGATTCTTAAATCTCTCAAACCAACCTTTGCTGGCCTTAAATTCACTCACATCATCACTAGTTGCAGGCATTTTTTTTAATTAAATCCTGATGCAACTTTCTAGCCTTTTCACTTATGATCACTTGAGAGATGCTATCTCCTGCTATCTGTTTTTCATTTATCCACACCAATAAGAGTCTCTAAACATCTTCCATCACTTGCGATCTCTGTTTCGAAACACAGTCGAACCTTTGGCAAGAACAGCTTCCTTGATTGCCTTTTTGTTGCCCACAATAGTAGCGATGGTTGATTGGGGTTTATTATACAACCTGGCCAGCTCGGAGACACGCACTCCACTTTCATACTTATCAATGATCTCTTTCTTCATCTCTATAGTAATTCTCACCCTTATTCCTGTAGGGTTGGCACTAGAAGCTTTCTTGGGGCCCATGGTCACTTATTTTGCAGATAAAATCACCAGAAACACTGTAATAATACGAAATGTTCCGATTGTATGCTTGGATGTTACCGCGGAGGCTGGCTGGTAAGCAATGCCACCGGCGGAACACGTGAGGCTGGCTAAGGCCGCACATTAGACGCGTCTCGGACGAACAGCGTTGAGCGGGTTTTTTAGCGGTATGCGTGGCAAAATCTTAGCGATAAAATGTATCGGTATGCGGATTTAACGTTATGTAAGGCCAACGGTATGTGGGGGTCCACTGTACAGGTTTAGGAACCTCAAGCGCTCCCAGTAATTGAGGTGTTTTATCTCCGTTATGCGCGCCGTGAAGGTTCTCTGTACATTTTCTAGGTCAGCAATTTCACCTGCCTTGAAAGGTGCTGTTACTGTGCAGCAATATTCCAGCCTAGATAGAACAAGTGACCTGAAGAGTGTCATCATGGGCTTGGCCTCCCTAGTTCTGAAGGTTCTCATTATCCATCCTGTCATTTTTCTAGCAGATGCGATTGATACAATGTTATGGTCCTTGAAGGCGAGATCCTCCAACATGATCACTCCCAGGTCTTTGACGTTGGTGTTTCGCTCTATTTTGTGGCCAGAATTTGTTTTTTACTCTGATGAAGATTTAATTTCCTCGTGTTTACCATATCTGAGTAATTGAAATTTCTCATCGTTGAGCTTCATATTGTTTTCTGCAGCCCACTGAAAGATTCGGTTGATGTCCGCCTCACTCTAAGCCTATATATACCCTCTTTGTCCGTGTATTGTTTGTAACGGCTTGATAAAACTCCTGGAGAGCGAAACGTTACCACAATAAAATGCCACATAAGTTGCAAATGTGTCCTTTTACTTAACTTATTGTCGGTAATTCTACCAATATTAATACATAAATGATACTGATTTCATTTTATTAATTATTACTTGTATTTTTTTATTATATTTTTATATTAAATTATACGAATTTTTTCCCAACTCACATTTTGGTATAACTGTTGAAATCTGTTATATTGCATATTAACGTTTATAAAAGAATATATAATTGTTGATAATGCAAGATATGTATCAGGTATGGGATTCGTGGTCAAATTTGGGCACACTAACAGCACCTTTCAAGGCAGGTGAAATTGCTGACCTAGAAAATGTAGAGAACCTTCACGGCGCGCATAACGGAGATTAAACACCTTAATTACTGGGAGAGCTTAAAGTTCCTGAACCTGTACTCCCTGGAATGTAGGCGGGAGAGATACATGATTTTATACACCTGGAAAATCCTAGAGGGGCTAGTACCGAACTTGCACACGAAAATCACTCACAACGAAAGGAAAAGACTCGGCAGACGATGCAACATCTCCACAAGGAAAAGCAGGGGTGTCACTAGCACACTAAAAGACAATACAGTAAATGTCCCAGCATACATAAGGGGGATTACCAATAGACCCCTGGCTGTCTTCAAGCAGGCACTGGACAAGCACCTAAAGTCGGTTCTTGGCCAGCCAGGCTGTGGCTCGTACATTAGATTACGTGAAGCCAGCAGTAACAGCCTGGTTGATCAGGCCCTGTTCCACCATGAGGCCTGGTCACAGACCGGGCCGCAGGGGCGTTGACCCCCAGAATTCTCTCCAGGACCCCTCAAGGAAGGTTCCTTGATGTTGGTGAGTGGCTCTTGATTTAGGGAATTGGATCTGTGCACCAGTTCCCCGAATTAAGCCTGAATGCCTTCCACATCCCCCCCCCAGGCGCTGTATAATCCTCCGGGTTTAGCGCTTCCCCTTGATTATAATAATAATAATAATAATCCAGGTAAACTCCAGGTAAGCAATTGTAAAATAAATTCTGACAAGTTGAGAGGCCTTTCAGACTGAGGCTTTAAGCTGTAGCTTGTTTAGTTTATGCCTAAACCCAGCCCAGGGTCTAGGTATAATTATAATCATAACTAAGCGCTAGACCCATAAGGGTCACACAGCAGGTGGAGGCATAAGTTGTTGGGGAAGTGATCCACTCATGACACTGTTACTTAGTTTAGTTCCTGGTTTATATAAGTCACACAGCATATAGACTACAACAGTACACCAGATACTATACAAAATATAACATTTGAAGGTGACAAGCTAGGAAACCTCTACAGTTACTTAAAAGATTTAAATTTCATCGAGGCCCAATATATTTCATCTAATAACAACCTTAAACTCACAGTCAACCTATTTGAAATAGTTGCTCGTATTTTCCCTTATATTAACTAGTTATATAAAATACATAATCACTTATTAACCATGGTAAGTTTGGATTGTCGTGATCTTGGAGGCCCATGATGGTGTAGTGGACACTAGACTGGCGGGAACAACACTAAACAAAACAATAACAATAATACCAAAATGCCGCGTAACATTATAAAACATCTGCCAGATACTTTATGTCATTATCATCATACTACTGTATATATTACAATCTTATACATCACATATTAATCAGTGGTAGATGGTGTTCAAAAAATTAGACTCAAGGTAGCTTACTTTGAAAGGAACCGTAATTATCTTGTCTTTTTTGTTGTAGTGTGTCTTAAAAAGACGTTTTCTGGAACACTCTTAAATCCTTTGTAACTTGTCATGATTGTGACCAGACTTACCTGGAGTTCATTACCTTTGTAAATTGTGAGTTCATTACCTTTGTAAATTGTGAGTTCATTACCTTTGTAAATTGTGAGTTCATTACCTCTGTAACTTGCTCAGCTATCAAAACTTTGGAGTCCAGTCCCTGGACCAATTATGTACCTCTGTAATCTTTTGACTACCGCCCACAGGATGGGTATGGGGTGCATAATAAACATATTAAACTAAACTCTTAAATCCTGTGCATTCTCTAGTCACTAGTGGAATGTTTCCCAGCACACTTACCACACCAAGAATGTAGTATTCCACAGTCTACTGCAACATGGCCATAGTGCTGGCATTTGTAACACCTACGTTTAGGGGGTAGGTACACTTCGATGTTTAGAAAACGTAAACCATGCACCCAGATATTCCAGCTATCAAAACTTTGGAGTCCAGTCCCTGGACCAATTATGTGGGGGAGGGGCACAGGACCTACCCAACTGGCAATAATTTGGGATTTTCCTTTAAGTCTTTTAGGCTTGATGATATGCTCACTTAGTCAGATGCGATGGGTCCATGCAGAGAGGGTATCCAAAGATTATGATACTGACCCATTTTTGTGTAGGCCCTGACAGCCGAAAATTTAAGTGTATTAACTGTAAAGAAGTTGGGGTTACAGTTTCCCACAAGGACTGCATTCAGAACCCAAACAACCTTCGATGTAAACCTGATAACAGTCCTTTAATGGTAACTGAGGATGGGGCCATCCAGCCTACCACAGCCAGATCTGAGACTGAACCTCTGCAAAGTGTGCAAGAACCCCACCTCACTGCAAAGGATTCTGGTGATACCAGAATGCCATCACACACACCAGCTGTGGAGGAGCTAGCCATCCCTGCTAGCACATATGGAACTACTGGTCTGCCACTACAGATACCTATGGCTACACCTGAATATGGGGATGAGTTTGTCATTTCTCCCAATACACACAACTACAACAGTCAGACGGACACCACACAGGTAACCTCCCTGGAAATTGGAGATGAGTCAGATGCACAGGACCTACCTGCAATGAATGATGAAACAGAGAACACTAATGTAACCATGGTACCTGTTAAGGTGATAGGTGTTAAAGAAAGCACTAACCCAGAAGTGCCATCCTCCGGAGAGGCATTGGATTCGCCTGACCTTCCTCATATTATAACAACTTTCCAGAAAAAAATTGAGCATCTTGAACAGATCCTGACAAGTTTAATAAATATATGTAATCAGGATGATGATCTTGAGCATGGTGATGATGTCAAAAGTGCAGCAATCTCCGTTCAGCTTCCAGCAATTTGTGAGAAAGAAGCCCATAACTCTTGCCTTCAAAAATTGCCTTATCACTGGCTGCCAAAATGCCGAAAAATGCTTAAAAATAAAGGTCCTGAAGATAAAGACGTACAAACTATGCTATTTGCTCTTAAGTATCTGCACACTGTAGTCAAAGCATAATAGTTTTACCATCTTATGAGCAAGAGATTGTAATAACTCACTACAATGGATACATTACAAATCTTTTCATGGAACATTGCTTCCATCAGGAAGCGGTTGCCTGACTTACATCATATTAGTGCAACCAAGAATATTGATGTCATCTGTTTGCAGGAATGTAGATTGAAAGATGGAGCACCTCCACCAAACTTGCCTGGATATGCAGCTTATAACCTAAGGTCAACCAACTGTTGTGTGATGTATGTCAGAAAGAACTTGCCACATTCACTCCTTTCCTTGCAGAGTCGAGTTAACATGCAGTATCATGGTGTCAAAGTATATGCAGGCGATTTTTCCATAAACATTTTTAATCTCTATGCCCCAGCGAACCAGCTTCGACCTGATGCTTTACCAGATCGCATCAATAGTGAACCTACCATCATTCTTGGAGATTTTAATGCCAGACATAAGAATATTGGTGGGTCTATAACAAACACCAATGGAACTAAACTAGTGAGATTGCTAAATGAGCATGATAATGTTCGAATTGTGGGCACTACTGAGCCTACTCACATATATGGTGGCATACTAGATCTGTGTCTTGGATTTAATACATCATATACGATGCATGACTCTGTCATAGTTGATGATCTTCTATCTGATCACTTCCCAAGACTAACAACTGTCAATCTTGATCACATCTCCAGCAATCAAGGAGCTAAATACAGAAGGAGGAAACTTATTCTCAAACCAGAACACAGAGACAACTTTATTAACCACTTGGATGAATGGTATAAGAATTACGAGCCCATTGGCACACAAAAATTTAATGATGATTTAATTACCACTATTGAGAGTGTTCTCACAGATCAAGTGGGCAGGAATAGGAAACAAAAACCCTCCACTATAAATAACAATAAAAACCAATGTAAATACTATAATGATCCACAGCTGCGCAATCTAACACATGCAGCTAGGAGGATTGGTAAAGCATACCGTGAATGTAGAACCCCAGACCTGCTCAGAACGTTCCAAGCTGCACTAACAAATGCAAGGAATAGAAAGGAAGAACTTAGGCAACAGGAATGGGAACAGTTTGTTAGTGGATTAAATAGGTCCACCCCTTTGAGTTTGGCTTGGAAAGGTATAAATAAAATAACCAGGAAAAAGACTGGCAATGTTGCTCATCCCTTTCCTCTTGAAAAAGCAAATGACCTCATAAATGACTGGTCCAAAACATCCAGGCATGAAAGCCTTCCATCTCATATTAGAAAAAATTTAGAGAGTACTTCTGAAGAAATGTTGAAACTGATTAATTTTATGAGCCAAAATATTGATGAGAGTGATTGCCTCTTTACCGAGTATGAATTAGATAATGCATTAACCAAAGGTCGATCAACTGCTCCTGGAGAGGATGGTATAACCTATGATATTCTCAGAACTCTAAGGCACGTGCCTGATAACCCTTTGTTGGCACTGTATAATCTCAGTTACATTGAGGGCGTTCTTCCTACTTCCTGGACCAATAGTCTCATTGTGCCTATCCCTAAGCCCCAACAGCCTGATACATTTAGGCCGATCTCCTTAACTAGTTGTCTTTGTAAAACTTTTGAAAGAATGATGCTTAACAGACTGTACTACAGAATCAGAGATCAACTTTCCCCCTACCTCTATGGGTTCATGAAAGGTAAAAGTGTGCAGAACTGTATTTCCACCTTTCTCACTGCACACACCTCTACTAGTTTTACCACTTTTCTTGATCTAAAATCTGCATTTGATATTGCGAACAGAACCGTTATACTACATGAATTAGCCAAAATGAATATTGGTGGTAGCTTACTCTGCTGGATAATAGGATACCTGTCAAATAGAGTATCCTCTGTCCTTTACCAAGGCTTCAGAAGTGATTCTAAAGAAATGTCTTTAGGTACACCGCAGGGAGGAGTTCTTAGTCCCATGCTATTTAATATTCTGATTAATGCTCTCCTAAATGCTCTACCTGCCTCACCTAAACATATAGCTATAAGCTATGCTGATGATATCATGATCCATACAACAGGGCATAAGAAGATGAATACCATTCTTAATGAAGTTCAAGCAATTTGTAATCGACTAGGCCTCATAATATCTTCCTCTAAAACTAAGATATTAACAAGCAAACGACATCCCCCACCCATCTATTTGCAGGGTGAAATCATTAGCTACTTTAAAACTTACAGATATCTTGGTGTAGATGTACCCTTTAACAAATCCACTATACCACAACTAAACAAGAAATGTAAAGCTAGGCTAAATGCTCTCAAAGCTGTTGCTGGCTACAATCCCAACTATGGTGCAAATGTGAGAATCGTGAGAATGATGTACATAGCCTATGTTAGGTCCTTAATTGATTATGCTGCTCCCATGTTGATATTAGCTAGAGAAAGTTCTCTCCGACCCTTGGAGTTAATGCAAAATGAAGCTCTCAGGATTATTCTTGGCTGTCCCAGATCTACAAAAGTTCTTAACATGAGGAAGGAGCTTGGTATTTCTAGTATCAGTGATAGGATTGTTGAAATTAACACTGTACTCGGTATTAGAATGTTGAGAAACGAACCAGACACTGTCACAGTGAATCTTACCAAGTGTCTAGAGGTAAATACACACAGATCTAAATGGATTGTGAAAACGTGCAATTGCATTAAGTTTTATAACCTACATGAACTGTATCACTGTAGGCAACAAGAGCATTTCACCCCTCCATGGAAGATGTGTTCATTTAATATCACATACCTACAAGTCCCTCCCAAGAAGCTCATTGCTAGTAATCCCTTCCTTAAATCTCTTGTTAGAGCAACTGCTCAAGAAGAAATTTCTCACCTAGCTGGTAGTAACAAGTTATCACAAGTTATATACACTGATGGATCTAAACAGGAGTCTTCTGGCAGGGCTGCATCTGCTCTTGTTGCCACCTCCCTAGTTAAGAACGATAATAAATTTGTTGAGTTAGGCATAAGAATTAACAACTGGGCATCTACACTGCAAACTGAATTGTTTGCAATCCTAATGGCGCTAAAGCTAACCTATGACACTGAGCTTGACTCTATCATCATTACTGATTCTATGTCATCACTGAAGGCTCTTGACTCATATAATGACTCCAACAACATGCTCATTGGGGAAGCCAGGTATAGATACTCAAAAATTAGGGACAAAGGAATTAATGTACAATTGCTATGGATCCCATCACACATTGGATTACTCCTTCATGATAAAGTTGATATGTTAGCCAAGAAGAGTATCGAGAAGGAGAATGTAGAATATAACTTTGGTATAACTGTGTCTAGCATTAGGAATAATATTAGGAGAGAAGTAAATAATGAAAATGATTGTTATAGGAATGCAGTTAGAAGCCTGAGTAGATCTATAACCCACTATGATAACATGAACGTAGATAAGTATGTTTATGGAGCAACTTGCAATGTGAACAGACTGACTGATGTTGTAGTGGCCAGGCTTAGGCTTGGTTACAAGTACTTCTGGCAGTTTGGGAGACACACAGATGATGATCAAACTAAATGTAAATTATGTGATCAGGCATATGGTCACTCTCTTGAACACTATGTGCTTAATTGTCCACTTATTGAGGAATACAGAGACAGACAGTATAATAACCTATGTGACATGTCAAGATATCTTATTAATGAAAATAAGATACCAGATATACTAAGCAAATTTCCTAAATTTGCTTGTAACAGATAAGTGAACTATAGATATGTAGATATAAATCCATATGTATTCCTGTTAACCCTTTGGGGCCTAGTTCCTAGGCCTTTTGTGTATCCATATGCTCTCGCGCTACCGTCCACAGGATGGATATGGGGTGCACAATAAACTAGCCACTTCGGTGGCAAAATCTAAATCAAATCTGTTGTGTTTTCTAATACATTTTCTCGTTCAGACTGAAACTTTACTGCTAAATTCCCAGTAATATTTCAAATTGCAGTGTTCATCTGTGGTGTGAGTGTGTAACTTATGCTTTGTATTTTTACTGTGAACAAGCTTACTGCTGCATAATGTTCAGTTTCATGAATACTTTCTTACTTGAGTAATTCGGTTACCTTTCAACTGTGTTAAGCAAGAGTCAGCCTGTTAACATCTATGTTCCTTGCCATCTCATCTAGTGGGTCTAGCGCCTAGTTAAAATTGTAATAGTAACAATTTGCAATCATTATACTTCTAGTTATACATTGTGTAAATTGTTTTAGACTATTTGATCAACTGGATTGTAGTGTTTAACTTCTGATACACCAATTTAATGACTGCAGACACGCACTGACACATAATAAACACATTAAAACGCTGGTAACTCCAGAAGCTGGGCCTAGTGTGTGACCTTGAGAAGTTCAGTGTGTTTATTACGACCAGCGGTGTACCACTCTCACCTATATTTACATCAACAAAAGTGTATTCTAAGTGATAAAGTGTACACTTGGTGTACTTGGTAACACTTGTCATACATAGTAACGCGTGTGTAAGTGAGATTGTTTAGGTACTGGTTCATCTATCTACAGCTGCACACTTATGCTTGCATACATGTATAACATAGTAACGTGTGAGTTACCCAGGATGGACCAAGGAAGTCGACCAGAGTGATTTATCTCATTGTCATTGTAACATTACCTAGTTTTTTTTTTTGTTTGTTTTTTTTTTTTTTTTTTTTTTTTTTTTTTTTTTTTTTAGTAATACTGTTTACAATCTATGGTTGGGGTAAGAGGTTGTCTTCAGCATTCATTGTGATGTCTGCTATATTATTATTTCAGTGAGGTACATTAGGTGGCAGTAGCCTGAACTAACTCAAGTGGAAGTTATCATTGAATTTGAACCTCATGTTTAATGTGATGTATGTCAGAATTCTAATTTTATGCTCAATATTACCTACTTTGTCTCTCTCTCTCTCTCTCTCTCTCTCTCTCTCTCTCTCTCTCTCTCTCTCTCTCTTTTCATCTTTGTAATTTGTGATAAGGTGTAAGACCTCGCCTGTACCATCCATTATATCATTATATGTACTGTGGAGACAAAGAACTTTGTCCTTGGAGGCAAAGAGGGGAATGTATGAGAGTATAGTTTTACCAACGCTCTTATATGGGTGTGAAGCGTGGGTGATGAATGTTGCAGCGAGGAGAAGGCTGGAGGCAGTGGAGATGTCATGTCTGAGGGCAATGTGTGGTGTGAATATAATGCAGAGAATTCGTAGTTTGAAAGTTAGGAGGAGGTGCGGGATTACCAAAACTGTTGTCCAGAGGGCTGAGGAAGGGTTGTTGAGGTGGTTCGGACATGTAGAGAGAATGGAGCGAAACAGAATGACTTCAAGAGTGTATCAGTCTGTAGTGGAAGGAAGGCGGGGTAGGGGTCGGCCTAGGAAGGGTTGGAGGGAGGGGGTAAAGGAGGTTTTGTGTGCGAGGGGCTTGGACTTCCAGCAGGCATGCGTGAGCGTGTTTGATAGGAGTGAATGGAGACAAATGGTTTTTAATACTTGACGTGCTGTTGGAGTGTGAGCAAAGTAACATTTATGAAGGGATTCAGGGAAACCGGCAGGCCGGACTTGAGTCCTGGAGATGGGAAGTACAGTGCCTGCACTCTGAAGGAGGGGTGTTAATGTTGCAGTTTAAAAACTGTAGTGTAAAGCACCCTTCTGGCAAGACAGTGATGGAGTGAATGATGGTGAAAGTTTTTCTTTTTCGGGCCACCCTGCCTTGGTGGGAATCGGCCGGTGTGATAATAAAAAAAAATAATAATAAAAATATGTACCATATTATTAACACACATACAAGAGGTCTCTGAGTGTGTTTTTGGTGGGGTGTGTGTCGTATTGAGTGGTGGTGGTCTGGGTTGAGTATGGTTGGAGGTGTTCATTGAACTTGAGCACTTGTGTCCTGTGATCTATTTTGGACTTCTGACTTTGTAGTGAATATTTGCTCTTGCATAAGCTATAAGGGAAAGATAAGCGAGGAATTCTTGTGTTGTGAGTCTTACACCAGATATCATCACTGGCAAACATGGCAACTGTCATAGAGGAACCTATTTCTGCAGGTGATGGAAATGAAGATAGCTTCCAGACCTTTAAAAGTAAACAAAAGAGAAAAAGTGAGAAAGGGCTAGAGCGTCGACGTAGTCAGACTCACTTGACTCGTACACAATGTGATACTAAACGTCCTTGGTGCACAGAGGCTGCAAGAAGTCTTTCTTCAAAGGAAGAATGTGTTAAGCTGAACTTCCCTGACAACACCCCGCTGCCTGCTAAGTGTGCATGGCTAATGGAAGCTGTAAACAAGCATCCTAACTCAAGGATCCAATTTAGGAAAAACACACACAACTTTGTGTTTGTGGAACAGAATAAAGAGCTGATTAATGATCTACTTAGTACACCTTATGGGGATATTAAGCTGCTCCGACCTCCATCAGACACTCACCACTTTAAAAAATGGGTCAGTATCATAATCTTTGGATACCATCTCTGCATGGACCCATCCCATCTGACTCTAAGTGAGCATATCATCAAGCCTAAAAGACTTAAAGGAAAATCCCAAATTATTGCCAGTTGGGTAGGTCCTGTGCCCCTCCCCCGGAATATCTGGGTGCATGGTTTACGTTTCCTAAACATCGAAGTGTACCTACCCCCTAAACGTAGGTGTTACAAATGCCAGCACTATGGCCATGTTGCAGTAGACTGTGGAATACTACATTCTTGGTGTGGTAAGTGTGCTGGGAAACATTCCACTAGAGAATGCACAGTAGGCCCTGACAGCCGAAAATTTAAGTGTATTAACTGTAAAGAAGTTGGGGTTACAGTTTCCCACAAGGACTGCATTCAGAACCCAAACAACCTTCGATGTAAACCTGATAACAGTCCTTTAATGGTAACTGAGGATGGGGCCATCCAGTCTACCACAGCCAGATCTGAGACTGAACCTCTGCAAAGTGTGCAAGAACCCCACCTCACTGCAAAGGATTCTGGTGATACCAGAATGCCATCACACACACCAGCTGTGGAGGAGCTAGCCATCCCTGCTAGCACATATGGAACTACTGGTCTGCCACTACAGATACCTATGGCTACACCTGAATATGGGGATGAGTTTGTCATTTCTCCCAATACACACAACTACAACAGTCAGACGGACACCACACAGGTAACCTCCCTGGAAATTGGAGATGAGTCAGATGCACAGGACCTACCTGCAATGAATGATGAAACAGAGAACACTAATGTAACCATGGTACCTGTTAAGGTGATAGGTGTTAAAGAAAGCACTAACCCAGAAGTGCCATCCTCCGGAGAGGCATTGGATTCGCCTGACCTTCCTCATATTATAACAACTTTCCAGAAAAAAATTGAGCATCTTGAACAGATCCTGACAAGTTTAATAAATATATGTAATCAGGATGATGATCTTGAGCATGGTGATGATGTCAAAAGTGCAGCAATCTCCGTTCAGCTTCCAGCAATTTGTGAGAAAGAAGCCCATAACTCTTGCCTTCAAAAATTGCCTTATCACTGGCTGCCAAAATGCCGAAAAATGCTTAAAAATAAAGGTCCTGAAGATAAAGACGTACAAACTATGCTATTTGCTCTTAAGTATCTGCACACTGTAGTCAAAGCATAATAGTTTTACCATCTTATGAGCAAGAGATTGTAATAACTCACTACAATGGATACATTACAAATCTTTTCATGGAACATTGCTTCCATCAGGAAGCGGTTGCCTGACTTACATCATATTAGTGCAACCAAGAATATTGATGTCATCTGTTTGCAGGAATGTAGATTGAAATATGGAGCACCTCCACCAAACTTGCCTGGATATGCAGCTTATAACCTAAGGTCAACCAACTGTTGTGTGATGTATGTCAGAAAGAGCTTGCCACATTCACTCCTTTCCTTGCAGAGTCGAGTTAACATGCAGTATCATGGTGTCAAAGTATATGCAGGCGATTTTTCCATAAACATTTTTAATCTCTATGCCCCAGCGAACCAGCTTCGACCTGATGCTTTACCAGATCGCATCAATAGTGAACCTACCATCATTCTTGGAGATTTTAATGCCAGACATAAGAATATTGGTGGGTCTATAACAAACACCAATGGAACTAAACTAGTGAGATTGCTAAATGAGCATGATAATGTTCGAATTGTGGGCACTACTGAGCCTACTCACATATATGGTGGCATACTAGATCTGTGTCTTGGATTTAATACATCATATACGATGCATGACTCTGTCATAGTTGATGATCTTCTATCTGATCACTTCCCAAGACTAACAACTGTCAATCTTGATCACATCTCCAGCAATCAAGGAGCTAAATACAGAAGGAGGAAACTTATTCTCAAACCAGAACACAGAGACAACTTTATTAACCACTTGGATCAATGGTATAAGAATTACGAGCCCATTGGCATACAAAAATTTAATGATGATTTAATTACCACTATTGAGAGTGTTCTCACAGATCAAGTGGGCAGGAATAGGAAACAAAAACCCTCCACTATAAATAACAATAAAAACCAATGTAAATACTATAATGATCCACAGCTGCGCAATCTAACACATGCAGCTAGGAGGATTGGTAAAGCATACCGTGAATGTAGAACCCCAGACCTGCTCAGAACGTTCCAAGCTGCACTAACAAATGCAAGGAATAGAAAGGAAGAACTTAGGCAACAGGAATGGGAACAGTTTGTTAGTGGATTAAATAGGTCCACCCCTTTGAGTTTGGCTTGGAAAGGTATAAATAAAATAACCAGGAAAAAGACTGGCAATGTTGCTCATCCCTTTCCTCTTGAAAAAGCAAATGACCTCATAAATGACTGGTCCAAAACATCCAGGCATGAAAGCCTTCCATCTCATATTAGAAAAAATTTAGAGAGTACTTCTGAAGAAATGTTGAAACTGATTAATTTTATGAGCCAAAATATTGATGAGAGTGATTGCCTCTTTACCGAGTATGAATTAGATAATGCATTAACCAAAGGTCGATCAACTGCTCCTGGAGAGGATGGTATAACCTATGATATTCTCAGAACTCTAAGGCACGTGCCTGATAACCCTTTGTTGGCACTGTATAATCTCAGTTACATTGAGGGCGTTCTTCCTACTTCCTGGACCAATAGTCTCATTGTGCCTATCCCTAAGCCCCAACAGCCTGATACATTTAGGCCGATCTCCTTAACTAGTTGTCTTTGTAAAACTTTTGAAAGAATGATGCTTAACAGACTGTACTACAGAATCAGAGATCAACTTTCCCCCTACCTCTATGGGTTCATGAAAGGTAAAAGTGTGCAGAACTGTATTTCCACCTTTCTCATTGCACACACCTCTACTAGTTTTACCACTTTTCTTGATCTAAAATCTGCATTTGATATTGCGAACAGAACCGTTATACTACATGAATTCGCCAAAATGAATATTGGTGGTAGCTTACTCTGCTGGATAATAGGATACCTGTCAAATAGAGTATCCTCTGTCCTTTACCAAGGCTTCAGAAGTGATTCTAAAGAAATGTCTTTAGGTACACCGCAGGGAGGAGTTCTTAGTCCCATGCTATTTAATATTCTGATTAATGCTCTCCTAAATGCTCTACCTGCCTCACCTAAACATATAGCTATAAGCTATGCTGATGATATCATGATCCATACAACAGGGCATAAGAAGATGAATACCATTCTTAATGAAGTTCAAGCAATTTGTAATCGACTAGGCCTCATAATATCTTCCTCTAAAACTAAGATATTAACAAGCAAACGACATCCCCCACCCATCTATTTGCAGGGTGAAATCATTAGCTACGTTAAAACTTACAGATATCTTGGTGTAGATGTACCCTTTAACAAATCCACTATACCACAACTAAACAAGAAATGTAAAGCTAGGCTAAATGCTCTCAAAGCTGTTGCTGGCTACAATCCCAACTATGGTGCAAATGTGAGAATCGTGAGAATGATGTACATAGCCTATGTTAGGTTCTTAATTGATTATGCTGCTCCCATGTTGATATTAGCTAGAGAAAGTTCTCTCCGACCCTTGGAGTTAATGCAAAATGAAGCTCTCAGGATTATTCTTGGCTGTCCCAGATGAGGTAAGATAAAGCTCATGGAGCAGGGAGAGAGAGGACCTAGTAGCACTCAGTGAAAAGGCGGGGCCAGGAGCTGAGTCTCGACCCCTTCAACCACAATTAGGCGAGTATACACACACACACGCATGCACATGCACACACATGCACACACATGCACACACATGCACACATATGCACACACATGCACACACACATGCACACACATGCACACACATGCACACACACATGCACACACACATGCACACACACATGGACACACGCACACACATGCACTCACGCACACACACACACTCACATGCACACACATGCACACACATGCACACACATGCACACACGCACACACACGCACACACGCACACACACGCACACACACACGCACACACACGCACACACACGCAAACACACGCACACACACGCACACACAAGCACACACACGCACACACACGCACACACACACACACACACATATACACACACGCACACACACATGCACACACATGCACACACACACATGCACACACACACACGCACACACACATGCATGCACATACAACAGGCCAAGTGTCTAATCGACATGTGCCTAGGACAAGATGGTAACTAACTGTGTAGTACACTATGTAGTACAGTATGTAGTGTACTATGGTGTACACTATGTAGTACACTATGTAGTACATTATGCAGTGCACTATGGTGTACACTATGTAGTACACTATGTAGTACATTATGTAGTGCACTATTGTGTACACTATGTAGTACACTATGTAGTACAGTATGCAGTACATTATGGTGTACATTATGTAGTACACTATGTTTTACAGTATGTAGTACACTATGGTGTACACTATGTAGTACACTATGTAGTACACTATGTAGTACAGTATGTAGTGCACTATGGTGTACACTATGTAGTACACTATGTAGTACATTATGTAGTGCACTATGGTGTACACTATGTAGTACACTATGTAGTACATTATGTAGTGCACTATTGTGTACACTATGTGGTACACTATGTAGTACAGTATGTAGTACACTATGGTGTACATTATGTAGTACACTATGTTTTACAGTATGTAGTACACTATGGTGTACACTATGTAGTACACTATGTAGTACAGTATGTAGTACAATATGTAGTACATATGTAGTACACTATGTAGTACACTATGGTGTACACTATATAGTACACTATGTAGTACAGTATGTAGTACAGTATGTAGTACAGTATGTAGTACAGTATGTAGTACACTATGGTGTACACTATGTAGTACACTATGTAGTACACTATGTAGTACAATATGTAGTACAGTATGTAGTACACTATGGTGTACACTATGTAGTACACTATGTAGTACAGTGTGCAGTACACTATGTAGTACACTATGTAATACACTATGTAGTACAGTATGTAGTACACTATGTAGTACGCTATGTAGTACACTATGTACTACAGTATGTAGTACACTATGGTGTACACTTTGTAGTACACTATGGTGTACACTTTGTAGTACAATATGTAGTACAGTATGTAGTACACTATGGTGTACACTATGTAGTACACTATGTAGTACAGAATGTAGTACAGTATGTAGTACACTATGGTGTACACTATGTAGTACACTATGTAGTACAGTATGTAGTACACTATGGTGTACACTATGTAGTACACTATGTAGTACACTGTGTAGTACACTATGTAGTACACTATGTAGTACAGTATGTAGTACACTATGTAGTACACTATGTAGTTCACTATGTAGTACAGTATGTAGTACAGTATGTAGTACACTACGTAGTACAGTATGTAGTACACTATGGTGTACACTATGTAGTACACTATGTAGTACACTATGTAGTACAGTATGTAGTACATTATGGTGTACACTATGTAGTACACTATGTAGTACATTATGTAGTACACTATTGTGTACACTATGTAGTACACTATGTAGTACAGTATGTAGTACACTATGGTGGACATTATGTAGTACAGTATGTTGTACACTATGGTGTACATTATGTAGTACACTATGTAGTACAGTATGTAGTACACTATGGTGTACACTATGTAGTACACTATGGTGTACACTATGTAGTACACTATGTAGTACAGTATGTAGTACAGTATGTAGTACACTATGTAGTACACTGTGTAGTACACAATGGTATACACTATGTAGTACACTATGTAGTACAGTATGTAGTACAGTATGTAGTACACTATGTAGTACAGTTTGTAGTACACAATGGTGTACACTATGTAGTACACTATGGTGTACACTATGTAGTACACTATGTAGTACACTATGTAGTACAGTATGTAGTACACTATGTAGTACACTACGTAGTACAGTATGTAGTACACTATGTAGTACACTATGTAGTACACTATGAAGTACAGTATGAAGTACAGTATGTAGTACACTATGTAGTACAGTATGTAGTACACTATGTAGTACAGTATGTATTACACTATGTAGTACATAATGTAGTACACTATGTAGTACACTATGTAGTACACTCTGTAGTACAGCATGTAGTACACTATGGTGTACACTATGTAGTACAGTGTGTAGTACAGTATGTAGTACACTATGTAGTACAGTATGTAGTACACTATGTAGTACACTATGGTGTACACTATGTAGTACAGTATGTAGTACAGTATGTAGTACACTATGTAGTACACTATGTAGTACAGTATGTAGTACAGTATGTAGTACAGTATGTAGTACAGTATGTAGTACAGTATGTAGTACACTATGTAGTACAGTATGTAGTACACTATGCAGTACACTATGTAGTACACTATGTAGTACAGTATGTAGTACACTATGGTGTAAACTATGTAGTACACTATGTTGTACACTATGTAGTACACTATGTAGTACACTATGTAGTACACTATGTAGTACAGTATGTAGTACACTATGGTGTACAATATGTAGTACACTATGTAGTGCAGTATGTAGTACACTATTGTGTACACTATGTAGCACACTATGTAGTGCAGTACGTAGTATACTATGGTGCACATTATGTAGTACAGTATGTAGTACACTATGGTGTACACTATGTAGTACACTATGTAGTACAGTATGTAGTATACTATGGTGAACACTATGTAGTACACTATAGTGTACACCATGTAGTACACTATGTAGTACACTATGGTGTACACTATGTAGTACACTATGTAGTACAGTATGTAGTACACTATGTAGTACACTATGTAGTATACTATGTAGTACAGTATGAAGCACACTATGGTGTACACTATGTAGTACACTATGTAGTACAGTATGTAGTACACTATGGTGTACACTATGTAGTACACTATGTAGTACAGTATGTAGTACACTATGAAGTACACTATGTAGTACACTATGTAGTACACTATGTAGTACACTATGTAGTACACTATGTAGTACAGTATGTAGTACATTATGTAGTACAGTTTGTAGTACTCTATGGTGTACACTATGTAGAACACTGTAGTACAGTATGTAGTACAGTATGTAGTACACTATGTAGTACAGCATGTAGTACAGTATTTAGTACACTATGTAGTACAGTATGTAGTACACTATGTAGTACAGTATGTAGTACACTATGGTGTACACTGTAGTACATTATGTAGTACACTATGTAGTACACTATGTAGTACAGTATGTAGTACAGGATGTAGTACACTATGTAGTACACTATGTAATACAGTATGTAGTACAGTATGTAGCACACTATGTAGTACAGTATGTAGTACACTATGGTGTACACTATGTAGTACAATAATTAGTACACTATGTAGTACACTATGTAGTATAGCATGTAGTACACTATGTAGAACACTATGTAGCACACTATGTAGTACACTATGGTGTACTCTATGTAGTACACTATGCAGTACAGTATGGAGTACACTATGGTGTACACTATGGAGTACACTATGTAGTACACTATGTAGTACACTATGTAGTACTTTATGGTGTACAATATGTAGTACACTATGTAGTACACTATGGTGTACACTATGTAGTGCACTATGTAGTACACTATGTAGTACAGTATGTAGTACACTATGTAGTACACTATATAGTACACTATGCAGTACACTATGTAGTACAGTATGTAGTACAGTATGTAGTACAGTATGTAGTACACTACGTAGTACACTATGTAGTACAGTATGTAGTACACTATGGTGTACAATATGTAGTACACTATGTAGTGCAGTATGTAGTACACTATTGTGTACACTATGTAGCACACTATGTAGTGCAGTATGTAGTATACTATGGTGCACATTATGTAGTACAGTATGTAGTACACTATGGTGTACACTATGTAGTACACTATGTAGTACAGTATGTAGTATACTATGGTGAACACTATGTAGTACACTATAGTGTACACTATGTAGTACACTATGTAGTGCACTATGGTGTACACTATGTAGTACACTATGTAGTACAGTATGTAGTACACTATGTAGTACAATATGTAGTACACTATGTAGTACAGTATGTAGTACACTATGTAGTACAGTATGTAGTACACTATGGTGTACACTATGTAGTACACTATGTAGTACAGTATGTAGTACACTATGGTGTACACTATGTAGTACACTATGTAGTACACTATGTAGTACACTATGAAGTACACTATGTAGTACACTATGTAGTACACTATGTAGTACACTATGTAGTACACTATGTAGTATAGTTTGTAGTACTCTATGGTGTACACTATGTAGAACACTATGTAGTACAGTATGTAGTACACTATGGTGTACACTATGTAGTACACTATGTAGTACAGCATGTAGTACAGTATTTAGTACACTATGTAGTACAGTATGTAGTACACTATGTAGTACAGTATGTAGTACACTATGGTGTACACTGTAGTACACTATGTAGTACACTATGTAGTACACTATGTAGTACAGTATGTAGTACAGGATGTAGTACACTATGTAGTACACTATGTAATACAGTATGTAGTACAGTATGTAGCACACTATGTAGTACAGTATGTAGTACACTATGGTGTACACTATGTAGTACAATAATTAGTACACTATGTAGTACACTATGTAGTATAGCATGTAGTACACTATGTAAAACACTATGTAGTACACTATGTAGTACACTATGGTGTACACTATGTAGTACACTATGCAGTACAGTATGTAGTACACTATGGTGTACACTATGTAGTACACTATGCAGTACACTATGTAGTACTTTATGGTGTACACTATGTAGTACACTATGTAGTACACTATGGTGTACACTATGTAGTGCACTATGTAGTACACTATGTAGTACAGTATGTAGTACAGTATGTAGTACACTATATAGTACACTATGCAGTACACTATGTAGTACACTATGTAGTACAGTATGTAGTACAGTATGTAGTACACTATGTAGTACACTATGTAGTACACTATGTAGTACAGTATGTTGTACACTATGTAGTACACTATGTAGTACGTTATGTAGTACATTATGTAGTACAGCATGCAGTACACTATGTAGTACACTATGTAGTACACTATGTAGTACACTATGTAGTACACTATGAAGTACAGTATGTAGTACACTATGTAGTACACTATGTAGTACACTATGTAGTACACTATGTAGTACAGCATGCAGTGCACTATGTAGTACACTATGTAGTACACTATGTAGTACACTATGTAGTACACTATGTAGTACACTATGTAGTACACTATGAAGTACAATATGTAGTACACTATGTAGTACAGTATGTAGTACGCTATGTAGTACAGTATGTAGTACACTATGTAATACACTATGTAGTACACTATGTAGTACACTATGTAGTACACTATGTAGTACACTATGTAGTTCACTATGTAGTACAGTATGTAGTACACTATGGTGTACACTATGTAGTGGTATAAACCTTGGTAATAAATACCGACAAGTTGGTTTAGAAAGACACGTAAGCAAACACTATGACATATTTATTAGAAAACGTTTCGGTCCTGGGACCTTGATCACTTCTAACATACAGAGGTAGAAAGGCATTATAAATATAGGCGGAGAGTGAGGTGTGACGCACGTGACCTGAGGAATGTCATAAGAACATAAGAATGGAGGAACACTGTTGAAGGCCTACTGGCCCATGCGAGGCAGGTCCATATCAAAACAACCTCTGCCTATGATGAAGAGGTTGACGTTGAATTCATGTGACTCCTGTGTTGTTGGGTTGGTGGTGCTTAAGTATCATGTATGCCAATGTTTTTGAAATTTTGTAGTTTCCAGTGTTGCGTTCTATAGTGTCGGTGACGGCGATTAGTGAGGCTTCTAGGCACCGTCGGCGTCTGAGGTCTGGTTCGGTGAGAACGAGTTGTGCCTCATTCCAATTCATCAAATGTCCCGTGGAGTCTCTGTGGAGGACACAGGCGTACCTTACATCGTCTCTGTTAGAGGCATTTCAATGCTCATTCAAGCGGACTGCAAGATCTCTGCCTGTCTCGCCTACATATTTCTTGGGACAGAACCCACAGGGGATAGTGTAGACGCCTGCCCCACACCTCTAACTTCTACAGCAGGCGTGTACACTATCCCCTGTGGGTTCTGTCCCAAGAAATATGTAGGCGAGACAGGCAGAGATCTTGCAGTCCGCCTGAATGAGCATCGAAATGCCTCTAACAGAGACGATGTAAGGTACGCCTGTGTCCTCCACAGAGACTCCACGGGACATTTGATGAACTGGAATGAGGCACAACTCGTTCTCACTACATAGTGTACTACATAGTGCACTACATAGTGTACTACATAGTGTACACCATAGTGTACTACATAGGGTACTACATAATGTACTACATAGTGTACTACATAGTGTACTACGTAGTGTACTACATAGTGTACTACATAGTGTATTACATACTGTGCTACATAGTGTACTACATAGTGTACTACATAGTGTAATACATACTGTACTACATAGTGTACTACATTCTGTACTACATAGTGTACTACATAGTGTACACCATAGTGTACTACATACTGTACTACATAGTGTAATACATAGTTTACTACATACTGTGGAAATAAATGGTATAAAATACCGACACAATGGCAATATAAACACAAATGCAGTATAATGTGATCCTTTATTGACTACGTTTCGCCCACACAGTGGGCTTTTTCAAGTCACAAACAGAACTACCTGGGGTGGAAGGAACGCGAGTATTTATAGTCCAGCTGAGGTCAGGTGAAGAATGCTGCATCTGATGATGTACCGAGTGGGGTTATAGAGTCTAAAAACTTGGGTAGCTTGGAAAGGAGATTGGATAAGTTGTGAGCAGACCTTCTACAGTGTTCTTATGTGGGATAGCGATGAAGAAGTTTCTTGGCAAGTGGTTCAGCTATGTTATAGAAGCCACTATTCTGGTTGAAGTTGTCGGATATAGAAATGAGTGATGATTCCAGGATTCTTCGGTATTGAGTGTTGTCTTCTGTGGCGATAAGTCTTGAGTTTCTGTAGTTTATCAAGTGGTTGTGTGAATTACGGTGTTGTACGCAGGCATTCCTTGTGTCGTCAGATCTGCTTGCGTATTGGTGTTCTGAAATACGTGTTTGGAGGTCCCTTGATGTTTCGCCCACGTATAACTTGTTGCAATCATTACAAGGGATTATGTATACCCCTGCAGAGGATGGAGGCTTGTCCTGCCTACTACTGGTGATGTCCTTGATGGTCGTGGTTGTGGAGGTAGATACTTGGAATGATGTTTTGGCAAAGATGTTGGAAACATGTTTGGCAATGGAGTTGGTGGGAAGGACTATGTATCTCTTCTCGGCAGTGTCTTCTCTGGGTGTGTTGAAGATGTTTAATGCTCGCCGTCTGCAGTCTCTGATGAAGTGACGAGGGTAGTGGAGTTTAGAAAATATTTGTTCAATTATAATGCATTCTTCCTCAAGGAACTCGTTGCTGCATATTCTGAGTGCACGCAGGAAGAAGCCTATAATTACACCACGTTTGGTTTTGGTGTCGTGGTGAGAGTAGAAGTGGAGAAGATCGTTTTGGTTGGTGGGTTTTCGATAGACTTTAAAACGAAGTTCGTGGTCAGCTTTGCAGAGCAGGACATCAAGGAAAGGAAGAGTGTTGTCGACTTCTTCTTCAAGTGTGAACTGGATTGAAGGCTCGACCTGGTTGAGCTTGACGATTCACTTGATCTTCCCATTCCAGCCAGCGATTTCATCGACCTTGTTGAACTATGTGTTGGCTTTACGTGTTTCTCTTTCGAAAATCACCTCTTTCAGCAGACTTTTGGACTACCCATGGGTTCGCCACTCAGTGCAGTCCTGGCGAACCTATACATGGAACATCTAGAAGCCGAACGTTTCTCCACCATTATTCCTTCGTCTGTCACTTGGCTCCGTTATGTTGACGACATTCTCCTCATAACTCCTAAACGCTTCAACGTTCAAGCTCTCCAAGACAAGCTCAACCAGGTCGAGCCTTCAATCCAGTTCACACTTGAAGAAGAAGTCGACAACACTCTTCCTTTCCTTGATGTCCTGCTCTGCAAAGCTGACCACGAACTTCGTTTTAAAGTCTATCGAAAACCCACCAACCAAAACGATCTTCTCCACTTCTACTCTCACCACGACACCAAAACCAAACGTGGTGTAATTATAGGCTTCTTCCTGCGTGCACTCAGAATATGCAGCAACGAGTTCCTTGAGGAAGAATGCATTATAATTGAACAAATATTTTCTAAACTCCACTACCCTCGTCACTTCATCAGAGACTGCAGACGGCGAGCATTAAACATCTTCAACACACCCAGAGAAGACACTGCCGAGAAGAGATACATAGTCCTTCCCACCAACTCCATTGCCAAACATGTTTCCAACATCTTTGCCAAAACATCATTCCAAGTATCTACCTCCACAACCACGACCATCAAGGACATCACCAGTAGTAGGCAGGACAAGCCTCCATCCTCTGCAGGGGTATACATAATCCCTTGTAATGATTGCAACAAGTTATACGTGGGCGAAACATCAAGGGACCTCCAAACACGTATTTCAGAACACCAATACGCAAGCAGATCTGACGACACAAGGAATGCCTGCGTACAACACCGTAATTCACACAACCACTTGATAAACTACAGAAACTCAAGACTTATCGCCACAGAAGACAACACTCAATACCGAAGAATCCTGGAATCATCACTCATTTCTATATCCGACAACTTCAACCAGAATAGTGGCTTCTATAACATAGCTGAACCACTTGCCAAGAAACTTCTTCATCGCTATCCCACATAAGAACACTGTAGAAGGTCTGCTCACAACTTATCCAATCTCCTTTCCAAGCTACCCAAGTTTTTAGACTCTATAACCCCACTCGGTACATCATCAGATGCAGCATTCTTCACCTGACCTCAGCTGGACTATAAATACTCGCGTTCCTTCCACCCCAGGTAGTTCTGTTTGCGACTTGAAAAAGCCCACTGTGTGGGCGAAACGTAGTCAATAAAGGATCACATTATACTGCATTTGTGTTTATATTGCCATTACTACATACTGTGCTACATACTGTACTACATACTGTACTACATAGTGTTCTAAATACTGTACTACATAGTGTACTACATAGTGTACACCATAGTGTATTACATACTGTACTACATAGTGTACACCATAGTGTACTACATATCGTACTACATACTGTACTACATACTGTACTACATAGTATACTACATAGTGTACTAAATAGTGAACTACATAGTGTACTACAAAATGTACAACATACTGTACTACATAGTGTACACCATAGTGTAATACATAGTGTACTGCATACTGTACTACATACTGTACACCATAGTGTACTACATACTGTTCTACATAGTGTACACCATAGTGTACTACATACTGTACTACATACTGTTCTACATAGTGTACTACATAGTGTAGTACATAGTTTACTACATTGTGTACACCATAGCGTACTACATAGTGTACTACATACTGTACTACATAGTGTACTACATAGTGTACACCATAGTGTACTACATAGTGTACTACATATTGTACTACATAGTGTACTACATAGTGTACTACATAGTGTACTACATACTGTACTACATAGTGCACTACGTAGTGTAAAACGTAGTGTACTACATAGTGTACTACACAGTGTACTACATAGTGTACTACATGCTGTACTACATAGTGTACTACATAGTGTACTACGTAGTGTACTACATAGTGTACTACATAGTGTACTGCATACTGTACTACATAGTGTACTACATACTGTACTACATAGTGTACTACATACTGTACTTCGTAGTGTACTACATAGTGCACTACATAGTGTACAACATAGTGTGCTACATAGTGTACTACATAGTGTACTACATACTGTACTACATACTGTACTACATAGTGTACTACATACTGTACTACATAGTGTACTACATAGTGTCCTACATACTGTACTACATAGTGTACTACATACTGTACTACATACGGTACTACATAGTGTACACCGTAGTGTACTACATACTGTACTACATACTGTACTACATAGTGTACTACATAGTGTACTACATAGTGTACTACATAGTGTACTAAATAGTGTAATACATACTGTACTACATACGGTACTACAAAGTGTACACCGTAGTGTACTACATACTGTACTACATACTGTACTACATACTGTACTACATAGTGTACTACATAGTGTACTACATAGTGTACTACATAGTGTACTACATACTGTACTACATAGTGTACTACATAGTGTACTACATAGTGTACTACATAGTACGCGTGTCAGCGTGTCAGCGTGTCAGCGTGCCTCGTTGTGCTCCTGGTTTTCTGGTGTTTTCACGGTCGCTCTTACGTGCTAGAACTTTAATTTGTGTCATCAATCCTATACGATACATCCCTCTAGCGCCTGGAACCAATCTTGGGCGGAAAACATTATATACTGAGTAAAAAAAGGAGAATTGTGTGCACTACCTAACAGAGTTTACTGCCAGAGGGGAATCATAGGCCTGTCCCATGTGGAAAAATAATAATATTGAACTTTGTGTCAGAGGAAAGAAAGTCTCCCTGAAAGCATTGAGTATACATAGTGTATAGTGTATACTACAGTGGCTCCCTAGTATATTGATGATAAAGGCTAAAGTGTCATTTGAAAACAGGTGAATTTGTAAATGAAGTGATAAGCCTATAGAGGCAGGTGCCAGAAGTCGCCAGAAACTTACCACAGGTCAGCTGTTTTTAATAATCTTCCTGGCCTGCTAGTGTACTCGCATATAATCTAGTGATACCAGTGAATAGCAGAATACAGTGTTGTAGTAGCAACTAACCAGTATTATAATGGTACTTAGTGGAGTGGAGTGACTTTCATTAGTTTCTTTCTCTTGAAATACCAGACGTTACTGTGAATTTCATATAACCTGTAGTTACCAGCGGTCGCAATATACACAACGAGAAGCAATTATTACTACAGAAAAAGCGCCCTTCCTCCAAAATTTGCACCAGTCAACTATAGTGATAATATAGCATTTATTGTGGTGGAGACGGAAAAAAAAAAAAAAAAAATAGAGAAGCTAGATACAGCGATTGATAAACAAAGGTGGAGGCTCGACCGTTCGTCATTGTAGGAGTGCCAGCAGTCACCGGCTCTTCAACACGCAAGTTATACTTTTGTATCAATCAAATCACATATTACTCGGGTAGATAATTTCCAGTAGATCCTTCATGTGTTAGCTCAAATCACCGACCAGTATGGTTTAAATAAGTGACCCACTGATCAGATCAGATAGACTGGTCCGAACCCTTGACTGGTCCGAACCCTTGACTGGTCCGAACCCTTGACTGGTCCGAACCCTTGACTGGTCCGAACCCTGGACTGGTTTCAAACGGTTTCGTTGTGCACCACCTAGCAGGTTATTAATAGAATATTCAAGAGGTTGCTAGTAGAATTGCAGTAAATCAACCATTCAAATCATTATGAAGCTGTGTGTAGTCTGTGGTCAGTCAAACAAACGGGCTTCCACATGCATAAATTGTCATTTCTGTGGAAATTGGTGTCACGCCCCTTGTGCAGATATCCAAGAACTAGCTACAAGCAGTATTAAAACAGGGAAGTGTTTTTGGGTATGCCCAAATGAGATAAATCTGTGGACTAAAATCACAAGGGTATTAAAAGAGGTCAACATCAAAGCTGCTTTCATAGAAAACCTGGTAGCTTTCTACAACAGATGGGAACATAAAAAGTCCGGGCTGAATGGTACTGCCCTTGATACTGGCCATGTAGTCAGAAACTGTAAGGCTGGAGATGATGTCCTGGTAGTCAGTAAATGGGGGGCTGATAGTGCTGTCCTGGGAGACAGTAATGGGGAAGCTGGAGGTGCTGTCCTGGGAGACAGTAATGGTGAAGCTGGAGGTGCTGTCCTGGGAGACAGTAATGGTGAAGCTGGAGATGCTGTCCTGGGAGACAGTAATGGGGAAGCTGGAGATGCTGTCCTGGGAGACAGTAATGGTGAAGCTGGAGATTTTGTCCAGGTAGTCGGGAATTATACGCAGGAAGGAATACATATGAATGACCTCATAGGGGACAGGAGCCATAGTAGGGAAACAAGTGTAGTCAAAGATAAGATAAAACCAATATTGCAAACTAGAAATACCGCAGGAAATAGCAAACAAGAGGACTCCACTAGCAATAGTGAGGATATATTACCAAAAACAAATGGTGGGAGCTCCATTGTTGGTGCTAGGGAGGATAGAAGTAAGACAGGGAAACATGCACCAACAGGGAATACAGTCACAGAAACCCAAGGCAAACGGAAACCAAGCCTGTGCACATACTATGCACTCGGTATCTGCTGGCATGGGAAATCTGGAAAAACAGATGGGACGTGCAACTATAACCACCCTAGGAAATGCCATGCCCATATGACAACAGGAAAATGCAAACTCCCTTCCTGTAAGCTTTTTCACCCTGAACTGTGTACCTCTTCAGTACAGGAAAGACTGTGCTATAACTTAAATTGCCAGGCATACCATCTAAAGGGGACAAAAAGATACAAAACATCCAGGCCATGGGAAAACCTGGGTAGCCACAGCCACTCAAGAGGGAGAGGTTTTTTAGTGCCAGGAAGGAAAAAAAACTGGCAGGAAATGGCAGAAATCGTACACCAAATCCAGTCATTCCTGGAGTGGAACCACAGTCGATGGCCTCCACTCCAAACCAACAGATACAGATACTAATGCCGGAAAAAAAATCCCCCCCCAGTACCAACAATACCACCAGTCCGATAACATTCTTCTTTGCAAATATACAGGGTCTAAAGCCAGCAACAAACAACAAAATACCTTTCATCCGTGGACTGCTTGCAGAGGCAAAGGCAATGTTCGCGGCTTTCACTGAGACCCACATAAAGGATCACTTGGACAACGAAATATGGATCCCAGGTTACAACCTATACAGATGTGACAGAGTGAACAGGCAAAAGGGGGGGGGTTGGCCTGTACATTGCAGAGTCACTTGTTTGCACAGAACTGCTAAATGCCTCAAATGATGTAGTGGAAGTTTTAGCAGTAAAGGTCGAGAACCAAAACCTAGTCATTGTGATAGTCTACAAGCCTCCGGATGCAACATCCCAGCAATTCCAGGAACAGCTGTTAAAAATTGACCACTGTCTGGAAAACCTTCCAGCTCCTGCACCCAATATCTTGCTCCTGGGGGATTTCAACTTAAGGCACCTAAAATGGAGGAATATAGCAAATAATATTGTTGCAGTAATAACACCAGGAGGCAGCTCTGATGAAAACTCACACTCACGCGAGCTTTTAAATCTCTGCACAAAATTCAATTTAAACCAGCAAATAATAGAGCCTACTAGACTGGAGAATACACTAGACCTCATCTTCACTAACAATGATGATCTGATAAGAAATATCACCATATCAAAAACAATATACTCAGATCACAACATAATTGAGGTTCAGTCATGTATGCGCGGAGCCCCAGACCGACATAATGAGATTAGTCACGAGGGAGCATTCACCAAATTCAACTTCAATAACAAAAACATAAAGTGGGACCAAGTAAACCAAGTCCTAACCGATATAAGCTGGGAAGATATACTAAGCAACACAGACCCCAACTTATGCCTAGAACAGATTAACTCGGTAGCACTCGATGTATGCACAAGGCTTATTCCTCTAAGAAAAAGGAGGAGTAGATGTAAAACAGAAAGAGACAGGCGCTCCCTTTACAGGCGACGGAAAAGAATAACAGAGCGGCTAAAAGAGGTCAATATATCTGAAATGCGTAGGGAGACACTGGTCAGAGAAATAGCAAGCATCGAACTTAAGCTAAAAGAATCCTTTAGGAGTCAGGAATCGCGGGAAGAACTAAAAGCCATAAATGAAATCGAAAGAAACCCAAAGTATTTCTTCTCCTATGCCAAATCAAAATCGAGAACAACGTCCAGTATTGGGCCCCTACTTAAACAAGATGGGTCCTACACAGATGACAACAAGGAAATGAGTGAGCTACTCAAGTCCCAATATGACTCAGTTCTTAGCAAGCCGCTAACCAGACTGAGAGTCGAAGATCAAAATGAATTTTTTATGAGAGAGCCACAAAATTTGATTAACACAAGCCTATCCGATGTTATCCTGACGCCAAATGACTTCGAACAGGCGATAAATGACATGCCCATGCACTCTGCCCCAGGGCCAGACTCATGGAACTCTGTGTTCATCAAGAACTGCAAGAAGCCCCTATCACGAGCCTTTTCCATCCTATGGAGAGGGAGCATGGACACGGGGGTCGTCCCACAGTTACTAAAAACAACAGACATAGCCCCACTCCACAAAGGGGGCAGTAAAGCAACAGCAAAGAACTACAGACCAATAGCACTAACATCCCATATCATAAAAATCTTTGAAAGGGTCCTAAGAAGCAAGATCACCACGCATCTAGAAACCCATCAGTTACACAACCCAGGGCAACATGGGTTTAGAACAGGTCGCTCCTGTCTGTCTCAACTATTGGACCACTACGACAAGGTCCTAAATGCACTAGAAGACAAAAAGAATGCAGATGTAATATATACAGACTTTGCAAAAGCCTTCGACAAGTGTGACCATGGCGTAATAGCGCACAAAATGCGTGCTAAAGGAATAACAGGAAAAGTCGGTCGATGGATCTATAATTTCCTCACTAACAGAACACAGAGAGTAGTCGTCAACAGAGTAAAGTCCGAGGCAGCTACGGTGAAAAGCTCTGTTCCACAAGGCACAGTACTCGCTCCCATCTTGTTCCTCATCCTTATATCCGACATAGACAAGGATGTCAGCCACAGCACCGTGTCTTCCTTTGCAGATGACACCCGAATCTGCATGACAGTGTCTTCCATTGCAGACACTGCAAAGCTCCAGGCAGACATCAACCAAATCTTTCAGTGGGCTGCAGAAAACAATATGAAGTTCAACGATGAGAAATTTCAATTACTCAGATATGGTAAACATGAGGAAATTAAATCTTCATCAGAGTACAAAACAAATTCTGGCCACAAAATAGAGCGAAACACCAACGTCAAAGACCTGGGAGTGATCATGTCGGAGGATCTCACCTTCAAGGACCATAACATTGTATCAATCGCATCTGCTAGAAAAATGACAGGATGGATAATGAGAACCTTCAAAACTAGGGAGGCCAAGCCCATGATGACACTCTTCAGGTCACTTGTTCTATCTAGGCTGGAATATTGCTGCACACTAACAGCACCTTTCAAGGCAGGTGAAATTGCCGACCTAGAAAATGTACAGAGAACTTTCACGGCGCGCATAACGGAGATAAAACACCTCAATTATTGGGAGCGCTTGAGGTTCCTAAACCTGTATTCCCTGGAACGCAGGAGGGAGAGATACATGATTATATACACCTGGAAAATCCTAGAGGGACTAGTACCGAACTTGCACACGAAAATCACTCACTACGAAAGCAAAAGACTTGGCAGACGATGCACCATCCCCCCAATGAAAAGCAGGGGTGTCACTAGCACGTTAAGAGACCATACAATAAGTGTCAGGGGCCCGAGACTGTTCAACTGCCTCCCAGCACACATAAGGGGGATTACCAACAGACCCCTGGCAGTCTTCAAGCTGGCACTGGACAAGCACCTAAAGTCAGTTCCGGATCAGCCGGGCTGTGGCTCGTATGTTGGTTTGCGTGCAGCCAGCAGCAACAGCCTGGTTGATCAGGCTCTGATCCACCAGGAGGCCTGGTCTCAGACCGGGCCGCGGGGGCGTTGACCCCCGGAACTCTCTCCAGGTAAACTCCAGGTAAACATACTGTACTACATAGTGTACTATATAGTGTACTACATAGTGTACTACATACTGCACTACATATTGTACAACATAGTGTACTATATAGTGTACTACATAGTGTACTACATAGTGTACTACACACTGTACTACATAGTGTACTACATAGTGTACACCATAGTGTACTAGATACTGTACTACACAGTGTACTACATACCGTACTACATACTGTACTACATAGTGTACTACATAGTGTACACCATAGCGTACTACATACTGTACTACATTTTGTACTACAAAGTGTACACCATAGTGTACTACAAACTGTACTACATAGTGTACTACATAGTGTACTACATAGTGTACTACATACTGAACTACATAGTGTACTACATAGTGTACTACATAGTGTACACCATAGTGTACTACATTCTGTACTATATATTGTACTACATAGTGTACTACATAGTGTACACCATAGTGTACTACTTTCTGTACTACATAGTGTACTACATGCTGTACTGCATACTGTACTACATAGTGTACTACATAGTGTATACCATAGTGTACTACATACTGTACTACATGGTGTACTACATAGTGTACACCATAGTGTACTACATACTGTACTACATAATGTACACCATAGTGTAGTACATACTGTACTACATAGTGTAATACATACTGTACTACATAGTGTACTACACAGTGTACTACAAAGTGTACACCATAGTGTACTACATAGTGTACTACATAGTGTACACCATAGTGTACTACATACTGTTCTACATAGTGTCCTACATAGTGTACTACATAGTGTACTACATAATGTACACCATAGCGTACTACATAGTGTACTACATAGTGTACTACATAGTGTACTACATAGTGTACTACATAGTGTGCTACATAGTGTACTACATAGTGTACTACATAGTGTACTACATACTGTACTACATAGTGTACTACATACTGTACTACATAGTGTACTACATACTGTACTACATAGTGTAGTACATACTGTACTTCATAGTGTACTACATAGTGTACAACATAGTGTACTACATAGTGTACTACATACTGTACTACATAGTGTACTACATAGTGTACTACATACTGTACTACATAGTGTACTACATACTGTACTACATACTGTACTACATATTGTACACCATAGTGCACACCATAGTGTACTACATAGTGTACTACATAGTGTAATACATACTGTACTACATACGGTACTACATAGTGTGGTTTAGAAAGACACGTAAGCAAACACTATGACATATTTATTAGAAAACGTTTCGGTCCTGGGACCTTGATCACTTCTAACACAGAGGTAGAAAGGCATTATATATATAGGCGGTGAGTGGGGTGTGACGCACGTGACCTGAGGAATGTCATAAGAACATAAGAACATAAGAACGGAGGAACACTGTTGAAGGCCTACTGGCCCATGCGAGGCAGGTCCTTATCAAAACAACCTCTGCCTGTGATGAAGAGGTAGACGTTGAAATCATGTGACTCCTGTGTTGTTGGGTTGGTGGTGCTTAAGTGTAGACGCCTGCTGTAGAAGTTAGAGGTGTGGGGCAGGCGTCTACACTATCCCCTGTGGGTTCTGTCCCAAGAAATATGTAGGCGAGACAGGCAGAGATCTTGCAGTCCGCTTGAATGAGCATTGAAATGCCTCTAACAGAGACGATGTAAGGTACGCCTGTGTCCTCCACAGAGACTCCACGGGACATTTGATGAATTGGAATGAGGCACAACTCGTTCTCACCGAACCAGACCTCAGACGCCGACGGTGCCTAGAAGCCTCACTAATCGCCGTCACCGACACTATAGAACGCAACACTGGAAACTACAAAATTTCAAAAACATTGGCATACATGATACTTAAGCACCACCAACCCAACAACACAGGAGTCACATGAATTCAACGTCTACCTCTTCATCATAGGCAGAGGTTGTTTTGATATGGACCTGCCTCGCATGGGCCAGTAGGCCTTCAACAGTGTTCCTCCATTCTTATGTTCTTATGACATTCCTCAGGTCACGTGCGTCACACCTCACTCTCCGCCTATATTTATAATGCCTTTCTACCTCTGTATGTTAGAAGTAATCAAGGTCCCAGGACCGAAACGTTTTCTAATAAATATGTCATAGTGTTTGCTTACGTGTCTTTCTAAACCAACTTGTCGGTATTTATTACCAAGGTTTATACCACTACATAGTGTACACCATAGTGTACTACATACTGTACTACATAGTGAACTACATAGTGTACTACATAGTGTACTACATAGTGTACTACATAGTGTACTACATAGTGTATTACATAGTGTACTACATACTGTACTACATAGCGTACTACATACTGTACTACATAGTGTACTACATACTATACTTCATAGTGTACTACATAGTGTACTACATAGTGTACTACATAGTGTACTACATAGTGTACTACATAGTGTACTACATAGTGCACTGCATGCTGTACTACATAGTGTACTACATAGTGTACTACATAGTGTACTACATACTGTACTTCATAGTGTACTACATAGTGTACTACATAGTGTACTACATAGTGTACTACATAGTGTACTGCATGCTGTACTACATAATGTACTACATAACGTACTACATAGTGTACTACATAGTGTACTACATACTGTACTACATAGTGTACTACATAGTGTACTACATAGAGTACTACATACTGTACTACATACTGTACTACATAGTGTACTACATAGTGTACTGCATAGTGTACTATATAGTGTACTACATACTGTACTACATACTGTACTACATAGTGTACTACATAGTGCACTACATAGTGTACACCATAGTGTACTACATAGTGTACTACATAGTGTACACCATAAAGTACTACATAGTGTACTACATAGTGTACTACATAGTGTACACCATAGTGTACTACATACTGTACTGCATAGTGTACTACATAGTGTACACCATAGTGTACTACATAGTGTACTACATAGTGTTCTACATAGTGTACTACATGCTATACTACATAGTGTACTACATAGTGTACTAATTATTGTACTACATAGTGTACACCATAGTGTACTACATACTGTACTACATAGTGTGCTACATACTGTACTACATACTGCATTACATAGTGTACTACATAGTGTACTACATCCTGTACTACATACTGTACTACATAGTGTACTACATAGTGTACTACATAGTGTACTACAGTGTACACCATAGTGTACTACATACTGTACTACATAGTGTACTACATACTGTACTACATAGTGTACTAAATACTGTACTACATGCTGTACTACATAGTGTACTACATAGTGTACACCATAGTGTACTACATACTGTACTACATAGTGTTCTACATAGTGTACACCATAGAGTACTACAAACTATACTAAATAGTGTACTACATAGTGTACTACATAGTGTACTACATAGTGTACTACATAGTGTACTTCATAGTGTACTACATACTGTACTACCTAGTGTACTACATAGTGTACACCATAGTGTACTACATACTGTACTATATAGTGTACTACATAGTGTACACCATAGTGTACTACATACTGTACTACATAGTGTACTACATACTGTACTACATAGTGTACTACATAGTGTACTACATAGTGTACTACATACTGTACTACATAGTGTACTACATAGTGTACACCATAGTGCACTACATAGTGTACTACATAGTGTACACTATAGTGTACTACATAGTGTTCACCATAGTATACTACATACTGTACTACATAGTGTACTACATAGTGTACACCATAGTGTACTACATACTGTACTACATAATGTGCACCATAGTATACTACATACTGCACTACATAGTGTGCTACATAGTGTACATAATAGTGTACTACATACTGCACTACATAGTGTACTACATATTGTACACCATAGTGTACTACATACTGTACTACATAGTGTACTACGTAGTGTACTACATACTGTACTACATACTGTACTACATACTGTACTACATAGTGTACTGCATAGTGTACTATATAGTGTACTACATAGTGTACTACATACTGTACTACATAGTGTACTACATAGTGCACTACATAGTGTACACCATAGTGTGCTACATAGTGTACTACATATTGTACACCATAAAGTACTACATAGTGTACTACATAGTGTACTACATAGTGTACTACATAGTGTACACCATAGTGTACTACATACTGTACTGCATAGTGTACTACATAGAGTACACCATAGTGTACTACATAGTGTGCTACATAGTGTTCTACATAGTGTACTACATGCTATACTACATAGTGTACTACATAGTGTACTAATTATTGTACTACATAGTGTACACCATAGTGTACTACATACTGTACTACATAGTGTGCTACATACTGTACTACATACTGTATTACATAGTGTACTACATAGTGTACTACATCCTGTACTACATACTGTACTACATAGTGTACTACATAGTGTACTACATAATGTACTACAGTGTACACCATAGTGTACTACATACTGTACTACATAGTGTACTACATACTGTACTACATAGTGTACTAAATACTGTACTACATGCTGTACTACATAGTGTACTACATACTGTACTACATACTGTACTACATAGTGTTCTACATAGTGTACACCATAGAGTACTACAAACTGTACTACATAATGTACTACATACTGTACTACATAGTGTACTACATAGTGTACTACATAGTGTACTACATAGTGTACTACATAGTGTACTTCATAGTGTACTACATACTGTACTACATAGTGTACTACATAGTGTACACCATAGTGTACTACATACTGTACTACATAGTGTACTACATAGTGTACACCATAGTGTGCTTCATACTGTACTACATAGTATACTACATAGTGTACTACATAGTGTACTACATACTGTACTACATACTGTACTACATAGTGTACTACATAGTGTACACCATAGTGTACTACATAGTGTACTACATGGTGTACACTATAGTGTACTACATAGTGTTCACCATAGTATACTACATACTGTACTACATAGTGTACTACATAGTGTACACCATAGTGTACTACATACTGTACTACATAATGTGCACCATAGTATACTACGTACTGCACTACATAGTGTGCTACATAGTGTACACAATAGTGTACTACATACTGCACTACATAGTGTACTACATATTGTACACCATAGTGTACTACATACTGTACTACATAGTGTACTACATAGTGTACTACATAGTGTACTACATAGTGTACAACATAGTGTACTACATAGTGTACACCATAGTGTACTACATACTGTACTATATAGTGTACTACATAGTGTACTGCATAGTGTACTACATACTGTACTACATAGTGTACTACATACTGTACTACATACTGTACTACATACTGTACTACATACTGTACTACATACTGTACATCATAGTGTACTACATATTGTACTATATAGTGTACTACATAGTGTACTACATAGTGAACTACATAGTGTACTACATAGTGTACTACATACTGTATTACATAGTGTACTACATACTGTACTACATAGTGTACTACATAGTGTACTACATAGTGTACTACATAGTGTACTACATACTGTACTACATACTGTACTACATAGTGTACACCATAGTGTACTACATAGTGTACTACATACTGTACTACATAGTGTACTACATACTGTACTACACACTGTACTACATAGTGTACACCATAGTGTACTACATGCTGTACTACAGAGTGTACTACATAGTGTACTACATAGTGTACTACATTATGTACTACATAGTGTAATACATACTGTACTACATAGTGTACTACATACTGTACTACATAGTGTACTACATACTGTACTTCATAGTGTACTTCATAGTGTACTACATAGTGTACTACATAGTGTACTACATACTGTACTACGTAGTGTACTACATAGTGTACTACATACTGTACTACATAGTGTACTACATAGTGTACTACATAGTGTACACCATAGTGTACTACATAGTGTACACCATTGTGTACTACAAACTGTACTACATAGTGTACTACATACTGTACTACATACTGTACTACATAGTGTACTACATAGTGTATACCATTGTGTACTACACAGTGTACTACATAGTGTACTACATACTGTACTACATACTGTACTACATAGTGTACTACATAGTGTACACCATAGTGTACTACATAGTGTACATCATAGTGTACTACATACTGTACTACATAGTGTACTACATAATGTACACCATAGTGTACTACATACTGTACTACATAATGTCCACCATAGTGTAATACATACTGTACTACATAGTGTACTACATAGTGTACACAATAGTGTACTACATAATGTACTACATAGTGTACTACATAGTGTACACCATAATGTACTACATACTGTACTACATAGTGTACTACATAGTGTACTACATAGTGTACACCATAGTGTACTACATACTGTACTACGTAGTGTACTACATACTGTACTACATACTGTACTACATAGTGAACTACATAGTGTACTACATAGTGTACTACATACTGTACTACATAGTGTACTACATAGTGTACTACACAGTGTACTACATAGTGTACTACATAGTGTACACCATAGTGTACTACATACTGTACTACATAGTGTACTACATAGTGTACACCATAGTGTACTACATACTGTACTACATTCTGTACTACATAGTGTACTACATAGTGTACACCATAGTGTACTACATACTGTACTACATATTGTACTACAAAGTGTACACCATAGTGTACTACAAAGTGTACACCATAGTGTACTACATACTGTAGTACATAGTGTACTACATAGTGTACTACATAGTGTACTACATACTGTACTACATAGTGTATTACATAGTGTACTACATAGTTTACTGCATACTGTACTACATAGTGTACTACATAGTGTACACCATAGTGTACTACATACTGTACTACATATTGTACTACATAGTGTACTACATAGTGTACTACATAGTGTACACCATAGTGTACTACATACTGTACTACATACTGTACTACATACTGTACTACATACTGTACTATATAGTGTACACCATAGTGTACTACATAGTGTACTACATATGTACTACATATTGTACTACATACTGTACTACATAGTGTACTACATAGTGTACACCATAGTGTACTACATACTGTAATACATAGTGTACTACATAATGTACACCATAGTGTACTACATACTGTACTACATAGTGTACCACATAGTGTACACAATAGTGCACTACATAATGTACTACATAGTGTACTACATAGTGTACACCATAGTGCACTACATAATGTACTACATAGTGTACTACATAGTGTACACCATAGTGCACTACATACTGTACTACATAGTGTACTACATAGTGTACTACATAGTGTACACCATAGTGTACTACATACTGTAAAACATAGTGTACTACATAATGTACACCATAATGTACTGCATACTGTACTACATAGTGTACTACATAGTGTACACAATAGTGCACTACATAATGTACTACATAGTGTACTACATAGTGTACACCATAGTGCACTACATACTGTACTACATAGTGTACTACACAGTTAGTTACCATCTTGTCCTAGGCACATGTCGATTAGACACTTGGCCTGTTGTATGTGCATGCATGTGTGTGTGCGTGTGTGTGTGTGTGTGTGCGTGTGTGTGCGTGTGTGTGCATGTGTACTCACCTATTTGTGGTTGCAGGGGTCGAGTCCTAGCTCCTGGCCCCGCCTCTTCACCGGTTGCTACTAGACCCTATCTCTCCCCGCTCCATGAGCTTTATCAAACCTCGTCTTAAAACTGTGTATGGTTCCTGCCTCCACTACGTCATTTTCTAGGCTATTCCACTGCCTTACAACTCTATGACTGAAGAAATACTTCCTACTATCTCTCTGACTCATTTGTGTCTTCAACTTCCAATTGTGGCCTCTTGTTTCTGTGTCCCCTCCCTGGAACATCCTGTCCTTGTCCACCTTGTCTATTCCACGCAGTATTTTATATGTCGTTATCATGTCTCCCCTGACCCTCCTGTCCTGCAGTGTCGTCAGGCCGATTTCCCTTAATCTTTCTTCATAGGACATTCCCCTTAGCTCTGGAACTAACCTTGTTGCAAACCTTTGTACTTTCTCTAGTTTCTTGACGTGCTTTATCAAGTGCGGGTTCCAAACAGGTGCTGCATACTCCAGTATGGGCCTGACATACACGGTGTACAGTGTCTTGAATGATTCCTTACTAAGGTGTCGGAATGCTGTTCTCAGGTTTGCCAGGCGCCCATATGCTGCAGCAGTTATCTGATTGATGTGTGCTTCCGGAGACATGCTCGGTGTTATACTCACCCCAAGATCTTTCTCCTTGAGTGAGGTTTGCAGTCTTTGGCCACCTAGCCTATACTCTGTCTGTGGTCTTCTGTGCCCTTCCCCTATCTTCATGACTTTGCATTTGGCAGGATTAAATTCGAGAAGCCATTTGCTGGACCAGGTGTCCAGTCTGTCCAGGTCTCTTTGAAGTCCTGCCTGGTCCTCATCAGATTTAATTCTCCTCATTAACTTCACATCATCTGCAAACAGGGACACTTCTGAGTCTAACCCTTCCGTCATGTCGTTCACATATACCAAAAATAGCACTGGTCCTAGGACCGACCCCTGTGGGACCCCGCTCGTCACAGGTGCCCACTGTGATACATCATTACGTACCATGACTCGTTGTTGCCTCCCTGTCAGGTATTCTCTGATCCATTGCAGTGCCCTTCCTGTTATATGCGCCTGATGCTCTAGCTTCTGCACTAATCTCTTGTGAGGAACTGTGTCAAAGGCCTTCTTGCAGTCCAAGAAGATGCAATCAACCCACCCCTCTCTCTCTTGTCTTACTTCTGTTATTTTATCATAAAACTCCAGAAGGTTTGTGACACAGGATTTGCCTTCCGTGAATCCGTGCTGGTTGGCATTTATACTCCTGTTCCGTTCCAGGTGCTCCACCACTCTCCTCCTGATAATCTTCTCCATAATTTTGCATACTATACACGTCAATGACACAGGTCTATAGTTTAGTGCCTCTTTTCTGTCTCCTTTTTTGAAAATGGGAACTACATTTGCTGTCTTCCATACCTCAGGTAGTTGCCCAGTTTCCAGGGATGTGTTGAAGATTGTGGTAAGTGGTACGCACAACATATCTGCTCCCTCTCTAAGGACCCATGGAGAGATGTTGTCCGGTCCCATTGCCTTTGAGGTATCGATGTCCCTTAGCAGTTTCTTCACCTCCTCCTCATCTGTATGTATGTCGTCCAACACTTGTTGGTGTATTCCTTGTTGGTGTCCCCATCTGGTCTGTCCCCCCAGAGTCCTTCCTGTCTCTACTGTAAATACTTCCTTAAATCTCGTGTTGAGCTCCTCACATACCTCTTGATCGTTTCTTGTGAGTTCTCCACCTTCTTTCCTCAGCCTTATCACCTGGTCCTTGACTGTTGTCTTCTTCCTAATGTGGCTATACAGCAGTTTCGGGTCAGATTTGACTTTCGATGCTATGTCGTTTTCATACTGTCGCTGGGCCTCCCTCCTTATCTGCGCATACTCGTTTCTGGCTCTTCTACTAATCTCCTTGTTTTCCTGGGTCCTATGCCTCCTGTACCTTTTCCATTCTCTGTTGCACTTAGTTTTTGCCTCCCTACACCTTCGGGTAAACCAAGGACTCGTCTTGGTCTTCCTATTATTTCTGTTTCCCTTGGGAACAAAACTTTCCTCTGCCTCCTTGCACTTTGTTGCCACATATTCCATCATCTCGTTTACTGATTTTCCTACCATTTCTCTGTCCCACTGAACCTCCTGCAGGAAGTTTCTCATACCTGTGTAGTCCCCCCTTTTATAGTTTGGCCTGTCCCCTTCCGTTCCTGTTACCTTCTCCACTTGTAACTCTACTATATAGTCAAAACTCAGAACCACATGATCGCTAGCTCCAAGGGGCCTCTCGTAAGTGATGTCCTCGATGTCTGAACTGCTCAGGGTGAACACAAGATCCAGTCTTGCTGGCTCGTCCTCCCCTCTCTCTCTGGTTGTGTCCCTGACATGTTGATGCATGAGGTTTTCAAGTACCACATCCATCATCTTGGCTCTCCATGTTTCGGGACCCCCATGTGGCTCCAGGTTTTCCCAGTCGATCTCCCTGTGGTTGAAATCGCCCATTACCAGTAACTTTGCTCTGCTCGAGTGAGCTCTTCTTGCCACCTCAGCCAGTGTGTCCACCATCACCCTGTTGTTTTCTTCGTACTCCTCTCTTGGCCTCCTGCAGTTCTGTGGTGGGTTATACATCACTCCAATGACTACTTTATGTTCTCCGGACTGAATTGTACCTACAATGTAGTCTCTTTCTCCAATCATGTCCATGCCTTCCATTTCCTCAAATCCCCATTGGTGTTTTATGAGCAGTGCAACCCCTCCTCCCCCTCTACTCCTTCTATCTTTCCTCAGGATCTGATATCCTGTTGGGAAGATTGTGTCTGTGTGTGTGCATGTGTGTGCATGTGTGTGTGCGTGTGTGTATATGTGTGTGTGTGTGTGTGTGTGTGTGCGTGTGTGTGCGTGTGTGTGCGTGTGTGTGCGTGTGTGTGCGTGTGTTTGCGTGTGTGTGCGTGTGTGCGTGTGTGTGCGTGTGTGCATGTGTGTGCATGTGTGTGCATGTGTGTGCATGTGAGTGTGTGTGTGTGCGTGAGTGCATGTGTGTGCGTGTGTGCATGTGTGTGTGCATGTGTGTGTGCATGTGTGTGTGCATGTGTGTGCATGTGTGTGTGCATGTGTGTGTGCATGTGTGTGCATATGTGTGCATGTGTGTGCATGTGTGTGCATGTGTGTGCATGTGTGTGCATGTGCATGCGTGTGTGTGTGTATACTCGCCTAATTGTGGTTGAAGGGGTCGAGACTCAGCTCCTGGCCCCGCCTTTTCACTGAGTGCTACTAGGTCCTCTCTCTCCCTGCTCCATGAGCTTTATCTTACCTCATCTTAAAGCTATGTATGGTTCCTGCCTCCACTACCTAACTTGCTAGGCTATTCCACTGCATGTGTGTGTGCGTGTGTGTGTGTGTGTGCGTGTGTGTGCGTGTGTGTGCATGTGTACTCACCTATTTGTGGTTGCAGGGGTCGAGTCCTAGCTCCTGGCCCCGCCTCTTCACCGGTTGCTACTAGACCCTATCTCTCCCCGCTCCATGAGCTTTATCAAACCTCGTCTTAAAACTGTGTATGGTTCCTGCCTCCACTACGTCATTTTCTAGGCTATTCCACTGCCTTACAACTCTATGACTGAAGAAATACTTCCTAATATCTCTCTGACTCATTTGTGTCTTCAACTTCCAATTGTGGCCTCTTGTTTCTGTGTCCCCTCCCTGGAACATCCTGTCTTTGTCCACCTTGTCAATTCCACACAGTATTTTATATGTCATTATCATGTCTCCCCTGACCCTCCTGTCCTCCAGTGTCATCAGGCCAATTTCCTGTAACCTTTCTTTATAGGACATTTCTCTTAGCTCTGGAACTAACTTTGTTACAAACCTTTGCACTTCCTCTAATTGTGTGTATGTGTGTGAACTCACCTAGTTGAGGTTGCAGTGGTCGAGTCCTAGCTGCGTGTGCATGTGTGCTTGTGTGCGCGCGTGTGTGCGTGTGTGCGTGTGCGTGTGCGTGTGTGTGTGTGTGTGTGTACTCACCTAGTTGAGGTTGTGGGGGTCGAGTCCGAGCTCCTGGCCCCGCCTCTTCACTGATCGCTACTAGGTCACTCTCCCTGAGCCGTGAGCTTTATCATACCTCTGCTTAAAGCTATGTATGGATCCTGCCTCCAGTACATCGCTTCCCAAACTATTCCACCTACTGACTCTTCTGTGGCTGAAGAAATACTTCCTAACATCCCTGTGATTCATCTGTGTCTTCAACTTCCAACTGTCCCCCCTTGTTACTGTGTCCAATCTCTGGAACATCCTGTCTTTGTCCACCTTGTCAATTCCTCTCAGTATTTTGTATGTCGTTATCATGTCCCCCCTATCTCTACTGTCCTCCAGTGTCGTCAGGTTGATTTCCCTTAACCTCTCCTCGTAGGACATACCTCTTAGCTCTGGGACTACTCTTGTTGAAAACCTTTGCACTTTCTCTAGTTTCTTTACGTGCTTGGCTAGGTGTGGGTTCCAAACATAGTGTACACCATAGTGTACTACATAGTGTACTACATAGTGTACTACATAGTGTACTACATAGTGTACACCATAGTGTACTACATACTATACTACATACTGTTCTACATAGTGTACTACATAGTGTACTACATAGTGTACTACATAGTGTACACCATAGTGTACTACATAGTGTACTACATAGTGTACTACATAGCGTACTACATAGTGTACTACATACTGTACTACATAGTGTACTACATAGTGTACACCATAGCGTACTACATAGCGTACTACATAGTGTACTACATACTGTACTACATAGTGTACTACATAGTGTACACCATAGTGTACTACATAGTGTACTACATAGTGTACTACATAGTGTACTACATAGTGTACTACATAGTGTACACCATAGTGTACTACATAGTGTACTACATAGTGTACTACATAGTGTACTACATAGTGTACACCATAGTGTACTACATAGTGTACTACATAGTGTACTACATAGTGTACTACATACTGTACTACATAGTGTACTACATAGTGTACACCATAGTGTACTACATACTGTACTACATAGTGTACTACATAGTGTACTACATAGTGTACTACATAGTGTACTACATAGTGTACTACATAGTGTACTACATACTGTACTACATAGTGCACTACGTAGTGTAAAACGTAGTGTACTACATAGTGTACTACACAGTGTACTACATAGTGTACTACATACTGTACTACATAGTGTACTACATAGTGTACTACGTAGTGTACTACATAGTGTACTACATAGTGTACTACATACTGTACTACATAGTGTACTACATACTGTACTACATAGTGTACTACATACTGTACTTCGTAGTGTACTACATAGTGCACTACATAGTGTACAACATAGTGTGCTACATAGTGTACTACATAGTGTACTACATAGTGTACTACACACTGTACTACATAGTGTACTACATAATGCACTACATAGTGTACTACATACTGTACTACATAGTGTACTACATACTGTACTACATACTGTACTACATATTGTACACCATAGTGTATACATAGTGTACTACATAGTGTACTAAATAGTGTAATACATACTGTACTACATATGGTACTACATAGTGTACACCATAGTGTACTACATACTGTAGTACACAGTGAACTACATAGTGTACTACATAGTGTACTACATAGTGTACTACATAGTGTACTACATAGTGTACTACATAGTGTACACCATAGTGTACTACATACTGTACTACATAGTGTACTACATACTGTACTACATACTGCACTACATAGTGTACTACATAGTGTACTTCATAGTGTACTACATAGTGTACTACATACTGTACTACATATTGTACTACATAGTGTACTACATAGTGTACTACATAGTGTACTACATAGTGTACTACACACTGTACTACATAGTGTACTACATAGTGTACACCATAGTGTACTAGATACTGTACTACATAGTGTACTACATACCGTACTACATACTGTTCTACATAGTGTATTACATAGTGTACACCATAGTGTACTACATACTGCACTACATTTTGTACTACAAAGTGTACACCACAGTGTACTACAAACTGTACTACATAGTGTACTACATACTGTACTACATAGTGTACTACATAGTGTACTGCATACTGTACTACATAGTGTACTACATAGTGTACACCATAGTGTACTACATTCTGTACTACATATTGTACTACATAGTGTACTACATAGTGTACACCATAGTGTACTACATACTGTACTACATAGTGTACTACATACTGTACTGCATACTGTACTACATAGTGTACTACATAGTGTACACCATAGTGTACTACATAGTGTACACCATAGTGTACTACATAGTGTACTACATAGTGTACACCATAGTGTACTACATACTGTACTACATAATGTACACCATAGTGTACTACATACTGTAGTACATAGTGCACTACATAGTGTACACAATAGTGTACTACATACTGTACTACATAGTGTACTACATACTGTACTACATAGTGTACTACACAGTGTACTACATAGTGTACACCATAGTGTACTACATAGTGTACTACATAGTGTACACCATAGTGTACTACATACTGTTCTACATACTGTACTACATAGTGTACTACATAGTGTACTACATAGTGTACTACATAGTGTACTACATAGCGTACTACATAGTGTACTACATAGTGTACTACATAGTGTACTACATACTGTACTACATAGTGTACTACATAGTGCACTACATAATGAGCTACATAGTGTACTACATAGTGTAGTACATAGTGTACTACATACTGTACTACATAGTGTACTACATACTGTACTACATAGTGTACTACATACTGTACTACATAGTGTACTACATACTGTACTTCATAGTGTACTACATAGTGTACTACATAGTGTACAACATAGTGTGCTACATAGTGTACTACATAGTGTACTACATTATGTAGTACAGTATGTAGTACACTATGTAGTACAGTATGTAGTACACTATGTAGTACAGTATGTACTACACTGTGTACTACATACTGTACTACATAGTGTACTACATACTGTACTACATAGTGTACTACATACTGTACTACATACTGTACTACATATTGTACACCATAGTGTATTACATAGTGTACTACATAGTGTACTACATAGTGTACTACATACTGTACTACATACTGTACTACATATTGTACACCATAGTGTACTACATACTGTACTACATATTGTACACCATAGTGTACTACATAGTGTACTACATACTGTACTACATAGTGTACTACATACTGTACTACATAGTGTACTACATACTGTACTACATACTGTACTACATATTGTACACCATAGTGTACTACATAGTGTACTACATAGTGTACTACATAGTGTACTACATATTGTACACCATAGTGCACACCATAGTGTACTACATAAGAACATAAGAACATAAGAAAGGAGGAACACTGCAGAAGGCCTGTTGGCCCATACTAGGCAGGTCCTTTACAATTCATCCCACTAACAAAACATTTGCCCAACCCAATTTTCAATGCCACCCAAGAAACAAGCTCCGATGTGCAAGTCCCACTCAAATCCAACCCCTCCCACTCATGTACTTATCCAACCTAAATTTGAAACTACCCAAAGTCCTAGCCTCAATAACCCAACTAGGTAGACTGTTCCACTCATCAACTACCCTATTTCCAAACCAATACTTTCCTATGTCCTTTCTAAATCTAAACTTATCTAATTTAAATCCATTACTGCGGGTTCTCTCTTGGAGAGATATCCTCAAGACCTTGTTAATATCCCCTTTATTAATACCTATCTTCCACTTATACACTTCGATCAGGTCTCCCCTCATTCTTCGTCTAACAAGTGAATGTAACTTAAGAGTCTTCAATCTTTCTTCATAAGGAAGATTTCTAATGCTATGTATTAATTTAGTCATCCTACGCTGAATGTTTTCTAACGAATTTATGTCCATTCTGTAATATGGAGTCCAGAATTGAGCTGCATAATCTAGGTGAGGCCTTACTAATGATGTATAAAGCTGCAGTATGACCTCTGGACTTCTGTTGCTTACACTTCTTGATATAAATCCCAGTAATCTATTTGCCTTATTACGTACGCTTAGGCATTGCTGTCTTGGTTTAAGGTTGCTGCTTACCATAACCCCCAAGTCCTTTTCGCAATCTGTATGGCTAAGTTCTACATTATTTAACTTATAAGTGCTAGGGTTATGGGCACTCCCGAGCTTCAGAACCTTGCATTTATCTACATTGAACTGCATCTGCCACTTTTCTGACCAAGAGTAGAGTTTGTCTAAATCCTCCTGAAGTTCCCTAACATCTACGTTTGAATCAATTATCCTACCTATCTTCGTGTCATCGGCGAATTTGCTCATATCACTAGCAATTCCTTCATCAAGATCATTGATATATATTATAAACAACAACGGGCCCAAGACTGATCCCTGTGGAACGCCACTTGTTACTGATCCCCACTCGGATTTAACCCCATTTATGGACACTCTCTGCTTCCTGTCTGTGAGCCATGACTCGATCCACGAGAGCACCCTTCCCCCAATGCCATGAGCTGCTACTTTCTTCAACAGTCTTTGGTGCGGAACTCTATCAAATGCCTTACTAAAATCTAAGTAAACAATATCAAATTCTTTATCGTGGTCAACAGCCTCAAAAGCTTTACTGAAGAAAGTTAATAAATTAGTTAGACAAGACCGGCCTCTTGTGAATCCATGCTGAGTATCATTAATCAAGCTATGCTTATCGAGATGGCTTCTTATAATCTCAGCTATAATTGACTCTAGCAACTTGCCTACAATTGAGGTCAGGCTTATTGGGCGGTAATTTGACGGTAACGACTTGTCCCCTGTTTTAAAAATAGGAATTACATTAGCCATCTTCCACATATCAGACACTACACCTGTTTGAAGAGATAAATTAAAAATATTAGTTAATGGTTCACAGACTTCCATTTTGCATTCCTTAAGAACCCTTGAAAAAACCTCATCGGGACCCGGCGACTTATTTTGCTTCAGTCGGTCTATCTGCTTCACAACCATTTCACTAGTGACTATGATGTTACATAATTTATCTTCTTCTGATCCACTATAAAAATTAATTACCGGAATATTATTAGTGTCTTCCTGTGTAAAAACCGAGAGAAAATAATTATTTAAAATCGAGCACATTTCATTCTCTTTGTCAGTAAGATGCCCATAGTTATTTTTAAGGGGACCTATCTTATCTCTGACTTTTGTTCTATATACCTGGAAAAAACTTTTTGGATTAGTTTTAGAATCCCTAGCAACTTTAATTTCATAGTCCCTTTTAGCTTTTCTTATCCCCTTTTTAATGTCCCTCTTAATGTCAATATACTGATTCATAAGATGACCCTCGCCTCTTTTGATACGCCTATAAATTCCTTTCTTATGCCCTAGTAGATATTTCAGCCTATTATTCATCCATTTTGGGTCATTTCTATTTGATCTAATTTCCTTATAAGGGATAAACGTTCTTTGAGCAGCATGTATTGTGTTCAGAAAACTGTCATATTGATAGCTCTCTTCGTTACCCCAGTCAACAGATGATAAGTGTTCTCTAAGCCCATCGTAATCTGCTAAGCGAAAATCTGGGACTGTTACTGAGTTATCCCTACTATCATACTTCCATTCAATTCTAAATGTAATTGATTTGTGGTCGCTAGCACCCAGTTCCTCTGAAACTTCTAAATTATTAACAAGGGATTCATTGTTTGCCAGAACTAAGTCAAGCAGGTTATTTCCCCTTGTAGGTTCTGTCACAAACTGCTTCAAAAAACAATCCTGAACTACTTCTAAGAAATCGTATGATTCTAAATTCCCAGTCAAGAAATTCCAATCAATATGACTAAAGTTAAAGTCTCCTAGAATTACTACATTATCGTGCCTTGTGGCCCTAACAATTTCCTCCCATAGTAGTCTCCCTTGGTCCCTATCTAAGTTTGGGGGACGGTATATCACACCTAAAATTAATTTTTCATGCCCCTCTGAAAATTCTATCCAAACAGACTCTGTATGTGTTACTTCAGACTTAATACCCGTTTTTATGCAACAGTTCAAGCGATCTCGGACATACAATGCCACCCCACCCCCCTTCCCGATACTTCTATCTACTTGGAACAATTTAAAACCCTGAATGTGACATTCTGCAGGCATGTCCCGACTTTTTGAATTAAACCACGTCTCAGTAATGGCAAATACATCTATGTCACCTGCACTAGCAACTAGTCTCAACTCGCCCATCTTATTCCTAGCACTGCGACTATTTGTGTAATAAACTTTTAATGACCCTCCTCTCTCTTTACCCTTCCTGCTTTTTTCTATTATTCCACTAAACCTATTACTGTCCTTGTCAATTAGTGCCACTGGCTTTCCAATATCCACCTCATTTTGCCTATTACTAGTTCTCCTAGTACTCATATTACTACCCTGCGACTTCACAGTTTTCCTGCAAAAACCCATACCTCTAACTAATCCTAATTTAAAGTCCTAACAACCCCCTCAACTGAGTTAGCAAGAAAACCCACACCTGCCCTGGATAAGTGAACCCCATCCCTGGCATACATGTCATTTCGGCCATAGAAGTTGTCCCAGTTGTCAATGAATGGTACTGCATTATCCTTACAGTGTTTATCCAGCCAACAATTAATACCAATTGCTCTGGACAACCATTCATTACCAACACCTCTTCTTGGCAAAATGCCACATATAACAGGGCGCCCCCCCTTCTTCCTAATCATGTCTATAGCTGTCCTGAACTTTCTAACTAAATCCTCACTTCTACGCTTGCCAACATCATTGCCTCCAGCACTGAGGCAAATAATAGGATTGATCCCATTACCGTTCATGATGTTGTCAAGCCGGCTAACAATGTCCTCCATCCCAGCCCCAGGAAAGCATACCCTTTGTCTCCTACTCCTGTCCTTCACGCAGAATGCCCTATCCATGTATCTAACCTGGCTATCCCCAACAACAACAATATTCTTACCTTCCTTGTTGTCGTTCGTCGTGACGATCCCAGCAGTAGACTCACATTCGTCGGGTAGCACCGAGAATGCGTTGGAGGTTTCCACGGGAGTTTCCACAGCAGTCTCTTTCTTCTTCATCGTTTCTGGCTTTCCATTCGTCTTCTTGATCGTCAACTTCGTCGTCCCCTGCTGTCCAGCCACTGACCACGATCCCTTCTTGACCTGAGGACTCGAAACAGGAGGACTACTACGAATCCTCTTGTTTTCTTCGGTCAGTCGCCGTATCTCCATCTTCGCTGCCCTCAATTCTTCCTTAAGTTGCTGGTAAAGTTGCTCGATGGAGGGCATCTTGGTTCAGTCCACGGGAGCAAACAAGACACTTCTTCACAGAGTTAAGTACAGGTCAGCACTCAAAGTACAGGTCACCACTCAAGAGCTCACAAACAGGTCTTCACAGAGCTAAGTACACGTCACCACTGAGCTAAGTACACGTCACCACTACATACGGTACTACATAGTGTGGTTTAGAAAAACACGTAAGCAAACACTATGACATATTTATTAGAAAACGTTTCGGTCCTGGGACCTTGATCACTTCTAATATAGAGGTAGAAAGGCATTATATATATAGGCGGAGAGTGAGGTGTGACGCACGTGACCTGAGGAATGTCATAAGAACATAAGAACATAAGAATGGAGGAACACTGTTGAAGGCCTACTGGCCCATGCGAGGCAGGTCCTTATCAAAACAACCTCTGCCTGTGATGAAGAGGTAGACGTTGAAATCATGTGACTCCTGTGTTGTTGGGTTGGTGGTGCTTAAGTATCATGTATGCCAATGTTTTTGAAATTTTGTAGTTTCCAGTGTTGCGTTCTATAGTGTCGGTGACGGCGATTAGTGAGGCTTCTAGGCACCGTCGGCGTCTGAGGTCTGGTTCGGTGAGAACGAGTTGTGCCTCATTCCAGTTCATCAAATGTCCCGTGGAGTCTCTGTGGAGGACACAGGCGTACCTTACATCGTCTCTGTAAGAGGCATTTCGATGCTCATTCAAGGGGACTGCAAGATCTCTGCCTGTCTCGCCTACATATTTCTTGGGACAGAACCCACAGGGGATTGTGTAGTTGCCTGCTGTAGAAGTTAGAGGTGTGGGGCAGGCGTTTACACTAACCCCTGTGGGTTCTGTCCCAAGAAATATGTAGGCGAGACAGGCAGAGATCTTGCAGTCCGCTTGAATGAGCATCGAAATGCCTCTAACAGAGACGATGTAAGGTACGCCTGTGTCCTCCACAGAGACTCCACGGGACATTTGATGAATTGGAATGAGGCACAACTCGTTCTCACCGAACCAGACCTCAGACGCCGACGGTGCCTAGAAGCCTCACTAATCGCCGTCACCGACACTATAGAACGCAACACTGGAAACTACAAAATTTCAAAAACATTGGCATACATGATACTTAAGCACCACCAACTCAACAACACAGGAGTCACATGATTTCAACGTCTACCTCTTCATCATAGGCAGAGGTTGTTTTGATAAGGACCTGCCTCGCATGGGCCAGTAGGCCTTCAACAGTGTTCCTCCATTCTTATGTTCTTATGTTCTTATGACATTCCTCAGGTCACGTGCGTCACACCTCACTCTCCGCCTATATATATAATGCCTTTCTACCTCTGTATGTTAGAAGTGATCAAGGTCCCAGGACCGAAACGTTTTCTAATAAATATGTCATAGTGTTTGCTTACGTGTCTTTCTAAACCAACTTGTCGGTATTTATTACCAAGGTTTATACCACTACATAGTGTACACCATAGTGTACTACATACTGTACTACATAGTGAACTACATAGTGTACTACATACTGTACTACATAGTGAACTACATAGTGTACTACATAGTGTACTACATAGTGTACTACATATTGTACTACATAGTGTATTACATAGTGTACTACATACTGTACTACATAGCGTACTACATACTGTACTACATAGTGTACTACATACTGTACTTCATAGTGTACTACATAGTGTACTACATAGTGTACTGCATGCTGTACTACATACTGTACTACATACTGTACTGCATACTGTACTACATAGTGTACTACATAGTTTACTACATAGTGTACTACATAGTGTACTACATACTGTACTACATACTGTACTACATAGTGCACACCCTAGTGTACTACATAGTGTACTACATAGTGTACTATATAGTGTACTACATACTGTACTACATTGTGTACTACATACTTTACTACATAGTGTACTACATAGTGTACTTCATAGTGTACTACATAGTGTACTACATACTGTACTACATACTGTACTACATAGTGTACTACATATTGTACTATGTAGTGTACTACATAGTGTACTCTATAGTGTACTACATAGTGTACTACATAGTGTACTACATAGTGTACTATACACTGTACTACATAGTGTACTACATAGTGTACTACATAGTGTACTACATAGTGTACTACATAGTGTACTACATAGTGTACTGCATAGTGTACTGCATAGTGTACTATATAGTGTACTACATAGTGTACTACATAGTGTACTACATAGTGTACTACATAGTGTGCTATATAGTGTACTACATACTGTACTACATAGTGTACTTCATAGTGTACTACATAGTATACTACATAGTGTACTACATAGTGTACTACATAGTGTACCACATAGTGTACTACATACTGTGCTACATACTGTACTACATATTGTACTACATAGTTTACTACATAGTGTACTACATAGTGTACTACATAGTGTACTACACACTGTACTTCATAGTGTACTACATACTGTACTGCATAGTGTGCTACATAGTGTACTACATAGTGTACTACATACTGTACTATATAGTGTTCTACATACTGTACTACATAGTGTACTACATAGTGTACTACATAGTGTACTATATAGTGTACTACATACTGTACTACATAGTGTACTACATAGTGTACTACATACTGTACTACATAGTGTACTACATAGTGTACTACATACTGTACTACATAGTGTACTACATAGTGTACTACATAGTGTAACACATAGTGTACTACATACTGTATTACATACTGTACCAAATACTGTACTACATAGTGTAATGTGTAATGTGTAATGTGGAGTGCGCCCTTACAGCCGTACCTATCTCTCTGCTCTCTTAACACTGACTGACTGGCCGCCCACAGTACCCATATGTGAGGGGGTCTTTGAATACTGCCAGGTCAGCACATGAGTTCAGACAGTGACTCAGGCAGAGACGGTTGGTCGTGAGTCAACTGGCACAGTGGTTACTGGTAACTGGTTACTACTACTGAGAGCTCGGCGACGCTAACGTATGTCGTCCCGACATACCTGGAGTTTACCTGGAGAGAGTTTCGGGGGTCCATGCCCCCGCGGCCCGGTCTGTGACCAGGCCTCCTGGTGGATCAGCGCCTGATCAACCAGGCTGTTGCTGCTGGCTGCACGCAAACCAACGTACGAGCCACAGCCCGGCTGATCAGGAACTGACTTTAGGTGCTTGTCCAGTGCCAGCTTGAAGACTGCCAGGGGTCTGTTGGTAATCCCCCTTATGTGTGCTGGGAGGCAGTTGAACAGTCTCGGGCCCCTGACACTTATTGTATGGTCTCTTAACGTGCTAGTGACACCCCTGCTTTTCATTGGGGGGATGGTGCATCGTCTGCCAAGTCTTTTGCTTTCGTAGTGAGTGATTTTCGTGTGCAAGTTCGGTACTAGTCCCTCTAGGATTTTCCAGGTGTATATAATCATGTATCTCTCCCTCCTGCGTTCCAGGGAATACAGGTTTAGAAACCTCAAGCGCTCCCAGTAATTGAGGTGTTTTATCTCCGTTATGCGCGCCGTGAAAGTTCTCTGTACATTTTCTAGGTCGGCAATTTCACATGCCTTGAAAGGTGCTGTTAGAGTGCAGCAATATTCCAGCCTAGATAGAACAAGTGACCTGAAGAGTGTCATCATGGGCTTGGCCTCCCTAGTTTTGAAGGTTCTCATTATCCATCCTGTCATTTTTCTAGCAGATGTGATTGATACAATGTTATGGTCCTTGAAGGTGAGATCCTCCGACATAATCACTCCCAGGTCTTTGACGTTGGTGTTTCGCTCTATTTTGTGGCCAGAATTTGTTTTGTACTCTGATGAAGATTTAATTTCCTCATGTTTACCATATCTGAGTAATTGAAATTTCTCATCGTTGAACTTCATATTGTTTTCTGCAGCCCACTGAAAGATTTGGTTGATGTCCACCTGGAGCCTTGCAGTGTCTGCAATGGAAGACACTGTCATGCAGATTCGGGTGTCATCTGCAAAGGAAGACACGGTGCTGTGGCTGACATCCTTGTCTATGTCGGATATGAGGATGAGGAACAAGATGGGTGCTAGTACTGTGCCTTGTGGAACAGAGCTTTTCACCGTAGCTGCCTCGGACTTTACTCTGTTGACGACTACTCTCTGTGTTCTGTTAGTGAGGAAATTATAGATCCATCGACCGACTTTTCCTGTTATTCCTTTAGCGCGCATTTTGTGCGCTATTACGCCATGGTCACACTTGTCGAAGGCTTTTGCAAAGTCTGTATATATTACATCTGCATTCTTTTTGTCTTCTAGTGCATTTAGGACCTTGTCGTAGTGATCCAGTAGTTTAGACAGACAGGAGCGACCTGTTCTAAACCCATGTTGCCCTGGGTTGTGTAACTGATGGGTTTCTAGATGGGTGGTGATCTTGCTTCTTAGGACCCTTTCAAAGATTTTTATGATATGGGATGTTAGTGCTATTGGTCTGTAGTTCTTTGCTGTTGCTTTACTGCCCCCTTTGTGGAGTGGGGCTATGTCTGTTGTTTTTAGTAACTGAGGGACGACCCCCGTGTACGGCTTGGGCTGATTCTATACAATGTCAAAGTACACAACAATTAAACATTATAACATACATAAGTAGAACATTGGAATGGAAGCTTACATAACTGAAACTGTAATGCAATACAAGGTATAATATAGCACAACTTAAAACTCAACAAATGAACATCGAACTCAACGTTGAGATTACAAGTGATAAAAAAAAAATTTTGATCGATCGATCTGTATTCATGTGATTTACGGATTCTGAGGAAGGAATATATACAAAGAAAGAGTGTTTAACAGAAAGGCAGATTCGGTGCACTCAAATCTAGACTGTTAACTCTCAGAATGCGGAGAGAACATGAACACAAAAAAAAATTCTTGAATACTGATAAGTTGATACTGTAATTATTCATCTATACAGGTTATTTACATTTAACCCCAACTCTGCTAGGGTGAGATTGACATATGCAGAATGGGTGTCATCTCTGGGAGGATCAAACTCTGTAGCATTGGCTAACTCATGCTGTATTTGAGGCAAATCTGAATTGGAAGTTACAAATGATACTTGAGGATTTCTCAAGACCTGTCGTGTACGTAGGGAATAACGACATTCAGGTTGATCGTCTGACTGAGTATCAGAGGAAGAGAGTACAGGATCAGGAGGATTGTCAGAGTCTGTCACATTAGTCTGGGTTGGAACATCATTATCATCACATACTAACTTCATATGATCTAAATGCGATTCTTTATACTGACCAGTACTAATCTCTCTAACCTTATACTTATTACCAGTGATATGTTCAACTACTCGATAAGGACCAATAAACTTTTGATCAAGCTTTGGCATTGCAGACGTTTTGTTAAAGTTAATCAGCATAACTCTCGAACCTACTTTGATTTTGGATGGCTTTGCTCGAGTGTTTGCGACTCTTGTAAATTCAGCTGTTGATTTATGAAGTGTTTCACGGATTCTTCTAAAAACACTTTGAGCTAAGCTGGTACGAGTTGCTATGAAATCATCAGGGTTGTAATTTGGTTTCGGATTAGAATATAACAACTCATAAGGCAAACGTTTATCTACACTATACAATGCATAATGTGGAGTGTCACCTATAGAAACATTGTAAACAGAATTTATAGCACACTGCACATCAGGTATAACTTCATCCCAAGTTTCACTGTTGGGATTGATAGTGGCTCTCAAGACATCAAGTACTTTCTTATTGGTTCGTTCCGCTAACCCATTGCTGGCAGGATGATGAGGAACAATGGTGGATTTAGAGATCTTGTACAAGGTGCACAAATTTTCAAGAATTTCATTACAAAATTCACCTCCATTATCTGTTACTAGGGACTTAGGGGTAGTATGCCTGCAGATAATGCGTTCTTTAAACACTTTAGCTACTGTCTCGGCAGTCTTATCTGCAATAGGAACTAACTCACAATATCTGGTGAAATGGTCTACCATAACACACAGATGTTTGTTACCTTGGAGGGAACATTGGAAATTAGTTAACAAATCTAGCACAACTCTTTCCCACAGTTCGCTAGTAAGATAAGATAAGATAAGATTTCGTTCGGATTTTTAACCCCGGAGGGTTAGCCACCCAGGATAACCCAAGAAAGTCAGTGCGTCATCGAGGACTGTCTAACTTATTTCCACTGGTCAGGTGACAACTCATCCTCTACCTGAACAGGGTAAGGATAGTGAACAAGGTCAACAAGATTGGTATTTGCTCTGAGGCAAACACTGTGACCAGAAGTGTTGGCCAGGAAGAAATGGATCTTACTATCTCTTACAACATGTAAGGATGGTTCAACAAATAGACCTTTTACTTTGCAGGAATCACTGTCAACTAGGACGTTATCACCATCTGGAACACTAGGAACAACTACAGACACTCTAGTGAGAGCACTAGCTGCAACAGAGACGTCTTTCTGCAGACGGCATGTGACATCAACAAGAGATGGCATTACTAGTTTCAAGTAATCGTTTTCTGACAAGGCGTCCCCTGTGGAGAAACTACTACTCGAACTAGCAGTCATTGCAGGGATAGGTTGTGCACTCAAGGCAATCTGAGTGTCCTCGGACACTTGAGGCATCGGACTATCCTGCAAGTCTGAAGGTATAGGTGGAACACTGATGGGAGTGACAGAATTACCAGTGCCTGACCGCTTGGGTACGCTACTGGAGAATGCATTAGCTTGTAAGGACTTAATCCGTACATCATACTCTGCAGCAGTATAACAGATTTCTGATCCAAGCTGGTAACCCCAGAATGGAACGATCAAGTTGTCAATTTGTGCATGCCATCGATAAGGGTCGAGCACAATGCGTAAGTCTCGCATGGAAGCAAATCCCAGTAGAAGGTCACCAGGGAAAGTAATCTGGTCGACAACAAGGAAGGAAGCAGTGAAGTCTCTACCTTGGATAGAAAAGGTTAGGGAAGTCCGACCTTGGACACGCAGGTGAGAACCAGCTACTCCACTAAGGGAGGACACATGAGTCGGTTCTACGAGAAGGACATGTCGTAACTTCTTATCCTTAAACAAACTAGAAATAATAATATTGACTTGCGCACCAGAGTCCATGAACAAATGAACGGGTGCATTATAAACAGATGCTTGCACTATAGGGCCTATGGTTGCATTGGAAGTTATGTGCAAACAAAAAGGTGGATTGTCATCAGAAAAGGCTTGTTCCACTTCATCCCCAAAATCATCTATGTCAGAGACATGTGAAGCAACATCATCAGCAGGATTGTCATTCTCGAGACTGCTTAAGGCTTCAAAGGAATTGTGAACGGGGATGGTGTACTCATTATCACCTACTGTCACCATGGGACGGTTTGACTGGGGCGCTCGAATTCCCCCGAATTGGAAGAACGAGCCTGGTTCTGGTTAGTTTGAGAATTGGAAGAATGAGCCTGGTTCTGGTTATTTTGAGAACCACGATATCTGTTTCCACGACAGGTTCTGCGGTTGGAACGGCCACGGAAGGACCTAGAGTACTGAAGGTTATAGAGAGCATTGCACTCAGATGTGTCATGTCCATGTATTCTATGATAAGTACAGTAGGGAAGATCTGGGTACTCATCATCAGTATGACGTCTCTTAGGGTAACTATCAGGACAATTAATTGCAATATGGCCACGGAAACCACAGTTGTAACAATTCCGCCGACTATGGTTACTGAATGTACTATGAATACTACGAGGTGTATAACGACTCTGTACACTGGGTCTTGGTGATCTCTGAGATGGTTGACGACCACGATTTCTCTCTGTGGCGCAAACAAGAGGTGGTGCAGACTGAGGCATATGTGACATTACTTTTGATACAAGGGAAAGTACCCTGGGGGCACAAGGAACGTACATGATTTAAGGCTGTAAGTGGTTCCATCGTCACAGTTGGAGGATGAGCCTCATAAGCACACACGGAAGCAGGCGGCATTAGTTCTTTGATTGCTCCAAAGGCTGCTATTTTAGCAAACGGTTCTGTGAATGGTTTAGCCTCTTCAGGGAGAAAAGCTGATGACTGGACAGCATTGATAAATGATGATAAAAGTTTGTCTAATCTAACAGCAAATGCACTCAACGATTCATTACTCATGGGTGTAGCATTCACTAGTTCCCTAAGAACGACATATGGATCAGCTGTTTTTACTGGGACAAGGAAAGAACGAATCAGTTCCTCATATTGTGACCACTTAGTAAGATTCCTGAAGTCACGCATATCAAGGAGATCAACAACGTGAACAGCAGCAGGGGATCGATAAAGAGCTTCTTTAGCAAGTCTGATAAGACTTTCCTCTGAAGGAGGACCTTCAACTAGAGCACTAGCACGAGAACGAATGGCCGCAAACCATGCTTCAAGACTATGTACATGGCCATTGAATAAAGGTAACGCATCAAGGGAATCACGAGTATAACTATAGTATCTCGGTGTCTGGGTCGGTCTGTCAGTCGCTAAGGAACTGTGAGGACTGATGACAGGAGCAACAGTAGCCTGAGAGGTCTGAGTATCGACATTCACTAAAGTATCACTTGACGGTATGTGAGACATAATGGCAAAGTAGCACGAGAACAAATAAGGCAAAAATAATGAACAATAAAAATGATATAAAATTCTAGAATTGAAATAAAAGATATACAACTAATTCTGCAGAAGTAATAAAAAAAAATGTCTAAGACACACTGCAAGAGGAAGGACAACTCAATGTGAAGGACTATTGGTCAAGAAAAAATTTACATTGAAATATACAAGTAAAAATATTACTGGAGACTGAATTAAATGCAAAATGAGCTGTCTTTACTCTTGCTAATAAAGAAATTAATTAATTAAATTTTAAATCAATGTAAAAGTATAAAATAAAATTATTAAATTGTTAACTGGGAAATTTAAGTATTTTCTAAGAATGCATAAACGAGATTAAAATATAATTCATAAAAATATTAATAAAAGAAAATAATTCACTGCAGAACAAGTGCAACAAAATAATTCACTGCAGAACAAGTGCAACAAAATAATTCACTGCAGAACAAGTGCAACAAAATAAGGTGTAGAAATAATCACTGCAGTAATAAAGTGTCACTGGGAAAACTCAGGTAAAATAATGAAATAAAATTATGAAGAAAAAACTGATTGAACACTTTAACTCTTAATTGTAAATTAGACAAAACAATTTACTCAAACAGAGTAAGGAAAACACTTTACGTTAAAAGTAATTGAAATTGCATCAAGAGTGAATTTGTTCAAAGAAATATAAAAATATGAATAAAATAAAACAAAGGAACAAAACGGGTAATGTTACACTTACAGTGGCGGGGCACACAACATTATTAGTATATTCTTACAACAAAATCTTGCTGTGACTGATATGACAAAAATTTGCTGGCAAAAATAATGGTACACAGTCTGCGAAAAAATTAGAGGAATGAGACACTGCTGGCATACGAAAAAAAAGACACACATAGAAATAAATGGATAATTTGGTATACTGGGGTGAATATCACTGCATGAAATACAATGACAATTACTGGAGAATACAACGCTGAAAGAATACAATAAAAAAAATGAATCACTTCACACAGAGTGACTGACTGGTACACTACACAATAATACTTACTACAGACGAGTAGCATAAAAAAAAAACACAGATAAAAAAAAATATAAGATAAGTGAAAACACTGAAAAATATTGTAAACGAGTCAAAGAAATACTGAGTCTACACTGAAAACACAAGGTTTAGAGTACACAAGAAATTTACTATAAATGTCTCACACACGCAAATGTCTTTAAATGCTAGAAAAATGTCTCTAAAGTATCACTGAAGTCTGTAGTAGTCGGGTGATTACTGGTGATGAGGGTAGGTTGTAGGTTGTCCTGCGCGGTGATGACTGACGCCTCCTACACTCACTGTTGTCGGAAGAAATGCGCTCTCTCAGTGAACTCCCATAATTGGGTTTTATCGTTGGCACTCACCTACAATCTCTTGACCAATTATGTGAGCCAAAACAGTATTAGGACCCGGTACAAGGGTGCAAACAACCACAGGTAGATGAGGTGGGTGGCTGGTGGTGGTTGTGAAGGGAGAGTGTGGTGGGTGCTCGCTGGCGCGCAACGCCCGCCACTCTACCCACGAAGGTGGCTTGATAAGCCACTCTATGCCACAGGAATGGTGAAAACCACTCTTAGCATCCAACAGGGAGCACAAGCGATATAGACAATACTTCAGAGGAACTTGGCTTACTTCTTACTGCGTGGCTTACTTCTCTCTCTCTCAGCTGGGTTAGAAGCTGGGTTGGCTGACTGGCTTACCCCACGAGAATGGCTGGCTGGAAGACGTGTAACGATGCACAAAGCACGGAGGAGCAGTTGGATGACAGGAGACAGGCTGGATGATAGGCTGACTGGCGTTCACTTCCACAGTCTGGCTTACTGACTGGCTTAATTGAAAAATCCGGGTCAACCCCTCGGAGATTGAAGCAATTAGCACACGAACTAAGCCAGGAAGCTTGAAACGGCTGCAACAGGCTTGCAGGCTGAAGGTAGTGAGTGAGGGTAAGCGGCTGGCTGGAGGTTCACCTTTCACCCTGCCGGCTACTCACAAACAGTCTTGTAACGTCTTGAATTACCCGTAAAAACTAAATCCACGCTCCACACCGGTGCCACCATTTATCATGTGGGAGTTCGACACGTGGATTAGGTAAAGAAATACTCACGTAGGCTGGTAGTACGTATAATTACAGATAATGCGGAGTGCGCCCTTACAGCCGTACCTATCTCTCTGCTCTCTTAACACTGACTGACTGGCCGCCCACAGTACCCATATGTGAGGGGGTCTTTGAATACTGCCAGGTCAGCACATGAGTTCAGACAGTGACTCAGGCAGAGACGGTTGGTCGTGAGTCAACTGGCACAGTGGTTACTGGTAACTGGTTACTACTACTGAGACCATAGTGTACTACATAGTGTACTACATAGTGTACTACATACTGTACTACATAGTGTAATACATAGTGTACTACATAGTGCACACCATAGTGTACTACATAGTGTACTACATAGTGTACTACATAGTGTACTACATAGTGTACACTATAGTGTACTACATAGTGTACTACATTCTGTTCTACATACTGTACTACATAGGGTACACCATAGTGTACTACATAGTGTACGACATACTGTACTACATACTGTACTACATAGTGTACTACATAGTGTACAGCATAGTGTACTATGTAGTGTACTACATAGTGCACTACATAGTGTACTACATACTGTACTACATACTGTACTACATACTGTACACCATAGTGTACTACATACTGTACTACATAGTGTACTACATAGTGTACTACATAGTGTACTACATAGTGTACTACATACTGTACTACATAGTGTACTACATACTGTACTACATTGTGTACTACATACTGTACTACATAGTGTACTATATATTGTACTACACAGTGTACTACATAGTGTACTACATAGTGTACTACATACTGTACTACATACTGTACTACATACTGTACTATGTAGTGTACATCATAGTGTAGTATGTAGTGTACTACATAGCGTACTACATAGTGTACTACATACTGTACTACATACTGTATTACATAGCGTACTACATAGCGTACTACATAGTGTACTACATACTGTACTACATACTGTACTACATAGTGTACTACATAGTGCACTACATAGTGTACTACATAGTGTACTACATAGTGTACTACATGCTGTACTACATACTATACTACATACTGTACTACGTAGTATACACCATAGTGTACTACATAGTGTACTACATAGTGTACTATATAGTGTACTACATACTGTACTACATAGTGTACTACATAGTGTACACCATAGTGTACTACATAGTGTACTACATAGTGTAATACATAGTGTACTACATAGTGTACTACATAGTGTACTACATAGTGTACTACATACTGTGCTACATACTGTACTACATAGTGTACTACATAGTGTACTACATAGTGTACTACATGGTGTACTACACACTGTACTTCATAGTGTACTACATACTTTACTGCATAGTGTGCTACATAGTGTACTACATAGTGTACTACATACTGTACTACATAGTGTTATACATACTGTACTACATACTGTACTACATAGTGTACTACATAGTGTATTACATAGTGTACTACATAGTGTACTACATACTGTACTACATACTGTACTACATACTGTACTACATAGTGTACTACATAGTTTACTACATAGTGTACTACATTGTGTACTACATACTGTACTACATAGTGTACTACATAGTGTACTACATAGTGTACTACATAGTGTACTACATAGTGTACACCATAGTGTACTACATAGTGTACTACATACTGTACTACATACTGTACTACATACTGTACTACATAGTGTACTACATACTGTTCTACATACTGTACTACATAGTGTACTGCATAGTGCACACCATAGTGTACTACATAGTGTACTACATACTCTACTACACAGTGTACTCCATAGTGTACTACATAGTGTACTACATAGTGTACTACATAGTGTACACCATAGTGTACTACATAGTGTACTACATACTGTACTACATTCTGTACTACATAGTGTACTACATAGTGTACACCATATTGTACTACGTATTGTGCTACATACTCTGCTACATAGTGTACTACATAATGTACTACATACTGTACTACATAGTGTACTACATACTGTACTACATAGTGTACTACATAGTGTACAACATAGTGTACTACATAGTGTACTACATACTGTACTACAAAGTGTACACCATAGTGTACTACCTAGTGTACTACATACTGCACTACATAGTGTACTACATAGTGTACACCATAGTGTACTACATAGTGTACTTCATAGTGTACACCATAGTGTACTACATACTGTACTACATAGTGTACTATATAGTGTATTAAATAGTGTACTACATAGTGTACACCATAGTGTACAACATAGTGTACTATATATTGTACTACATAGTGTACTACATAGTGTACTACATACTGTACTACATAGTGTACTATATATTGTACTACATAGTGTACTACATACTGTACTACATACTGTACTACATAGTGTACTATATATTGAACTACATAGTGTACTACATACTGTACTACATAGTGTACTACATACTGTACTACATAGTGTACTACGTAGTGTACTATATATTGTACTACATAGTGTACTACATAGTGTACTACATAGTGTAGTATATATTGTACTACATAGTGTACTACATACTGTATTACATATTGTACTATATATTGTACTACATAGTGTACTACATACTGTACTACATAGTGTACTACATATTGTACTACATAGTGTACTATATATTGTACTATATATTGTACTACATAGTGTACTACATAGTGTACTACATACTGTACTACATACTGTACTACATAGTGTACTACATAGTGTACTACATAGTGCACTACATAGTGTACTATATATTGTACTACATAGTGTACTACATACTGTACTACATACTGTACTACATACTGTACTACATACTGTACTACATAGTGTACTACATAGTGTACTACATACTGTACTACATAGTGTACTACATACTGTACTACATAGTGTACTACATAGTGTACTACATGCTGTACTACATAGTGTACTACATACTGTACTACATAGCGTACTACATAGTGTACTACATACTGTACTACATAGTGTACTACATAGTGTACTACGTAGTGTACTACATACTGTACTACATAGTGTACTACATAGTGTACTACATAGTGTACTACATAGTGTTCTACATAGTGTACTACATTGTGTACTACATAGTGTACTACATACTGTACTACATAGTGTACTACATAGTGTACTATATAGTGTACTACATAGTGTACTACATAGTGTACTACATAGTGTACTACATAGTGTTCTACATAGTGTACTACATAGTGTACTACATACTGTACTACATACTGTACTACATACTGTACTACATACTGTACTACATAGTGTACTACATAGTATACTACATAGTGTACTACATAGTGTACTACATAGTGTACTACATACTGTACTACATAGTGTACTACATAGTGTACTACATAGTGTAATCATAGTGAACTACATAGTGTACTACATACTGTACTACATAGTGTACTACATAGTGTACTACATAGTGTACTACATAGTTTACTACATAGTGTACTACATACTGTACTACATAGTGTACTACATAGTGTACTACATACTGTACTACATAGTGTACTACATACTGTGCTACATACTGTACTACATAGTGTACTACATAGTGTACTACATAGTGTCCTACATACTGTACTACATAGTGTACTACATAGTGTACTACATAGTGTACTACATAGTGTACTACATACTGTACTACATAGTGTACTACATACTGTACTACATAGTGTACTACATAGTGTACTACATAGTGTACTACATAGTGTACTACATACTGTACTACATAGTGTACTACATAGTGTACTACATACTGTACTACATAGTGTACTACATAGTGTACTACATAGTGTACTACATAATGTACTACATAGTGTACTACATAGTGTACTACATAGTGTACTACGTAGTGTACTACATAGTGTACTACATACTGTACTACATAGTGTACTACATAGTGTACTACATAGTGTACTACATACTGTACTACATAGTGTACTACATAGTGTACTACATAGTGTACTACACACTGTACTACATACTGTACTACATAGTGTACTACATAGTGTACTACAGTGTACTACATACTGTACTACATACTGTACTACATACTGTACTACATAGTGTACTACATACTGTACTACATAGTGTACTACATAGTGTACTACATAGTGTACTACATAGTGTACTACATACTGTACTACATACTGTACTACATACTGTACTACATAGTGTACTACATAGTGTACTACATACTGTACTACATAGTGTACTACATAGTGTACTACATAGTGTACTACATAATGTACTACATAGTGTACTACATAGTGTACTACGTAGTGTACTACATAGTGTGCTACATAGTGTACTACGTAGTGTACTACATACTGTACTACATAGTGTACTACATACTGTACTACATAGTGTACTACATACTGTACTACATAGTGTACTACATACTGTACTACATAGTGTACTACATAGTGTACTACATAGTGTACTACATACTGTACTACATACTGTACTACATACTGTACTACATACTGTACTACATAGTGTACTACATTGTGTACACCATAGTGTACTACATAGTGTACTACATAGTGTAATACATAGTGTACTACATAGTGTACTACATAGTGTACTACATTCTGTTCTACATACTGTACTACATAGGGTACACCATAGTGTACTACATAGTGTACGACATACTGTACTACATACTGTACTACATAGTGTACTACATAGTGTACATCATAGTGTACTACGTAGTGTACTACATAGTGCACTTCATAGTGTACTACATACTGTACTACATACTGTACTACATACTGTACACCATAGTGTACTACATACTGTACTACATAGTGTACTACATAGTGTACTACATAGTGTACTACATAGTGTACTACATACTGTACTACATAGTGTACTACATACTGTACTACATTGTGTACTACATACTGTACTACATAGTGTACTATATATTGTACTACACAGTGTACTACATAGTGTACTACATAGTGTACTACATACTGTACTACATACTGTACTACATACTGTACTATGTAGTGTACATCATAGTGTAGTACGTAGTGTACTACATAGCGTACTACATAGTGTACTACATACTGTACTACATACTGTATTACATAGTGTACTACATAGCGTACTACATAGTGTACTACATACTGTACTACATACTGTACTACATAGTGTACTACATAGTGCACTACATAGTGTACTACATAGTGTACTACATAGTGTACTACATGCTGTACTACATACTATACTACATACTGTACTACGTAGTATACACCATAGTGTACTACATAGTGTACTACATAGTGTACTATATAGTGTACTACATACTGTACTACATAGTGTACTACATAGTGTACACCATAGTGTACTACATAGTGTACTACATAGTGTAATACATAGTGTACTACATAGTGTACTACATAGTGTACTACATAGTGTACTACATACTGTGCTACATACTGTACTACATAGTGTACTACATAGTGTACTACATAGTGTACTACATGGTGTACTACACACTGTACTTCATAGTGTACTACATACTGTACTACATAGTGTTATACATACTGTACTACATACTGTACTACATAGTGTACTACATAGTGTATTACATAGTGTACTACATAGTGTACTACATACTGTACTACATACTGTACTACATACTGTACTACATAGTGTACTACATAGTTTACTACATAGTGTACTCCATTGTGTACTACATACTGTACTACATAGTGTACTACATAGTGTACTACATAGTGTACTACATAGTGTACTACATAGTGTACACCATAGTGTACTACATAGTGTACTACATACTGTACTACATACTGTACTACATACTGTACTACATAGTGTACTACATACTGTTCTACATACTGTACTACATAGTGTACTGCGTAGTGCACACCATAGTGTACTACATAGTGTACTACATACTCTACTACACAGTGTACTCCATAGTGTACTACATAGTGTACTACATAGTGTACTACATAGTGTACACCACAGTGTACTACATAGTGTACTACATACTGTACTACATTCTGTACTACATAGTGTACTACATAGTGTACACCATATTGTACTACGTATTGTACTACATACTCTGCTACATAGTGTACTATATAATGTACTACATACTGTACTACATAGTGTACTACATACTGTACTACATAGTGTACTACATAGTGTACAACATAGTGTACTACATAGTGTACTACATACTGTACTACATACTGTACTACAAAGTGTACACCATAGTGTACTACCTAGTGTACTACATACTGCACTACATAGTGTACTACATAGTGTACACCATAGTGTACTACATAGTGTACTTCATAGTGTACACCATAGTGTACTACATACTGTACTACATAGTGTACTATATAGTGTATTAAATAGTGTACTACATAGTGTACACCATAGTGTACAACATAGTGTACTATATATTGTACTACATAGTGTACTACATAGTGTACTACATACTGTACTACATAGTGTACTATATATTGTACTACATAGTGTACTACATACTGTACTACATAGTGTACTACATACTGTACTACATAGTGTACTACGTAGTGTACTATATATTGTACTACATAGTGTACTACATAGTGTACTACATAGTGTAGTATATATTGTACTACATAGTGTACTACATACTGTATTACATAGTGTACTATATATTGTACTACATAGTGTACTACATACTGTACTACATAGTGTACTACATATTGTACTACATAGTGTACTATATATTGTACTACATAGTGTACTACATACTGTACTACATAGTGTACTATATATTGTACTACATAGTGTACTACATAGTGTACTACATACTGTACTACATAGTGTACTACATAGTGTACTACATAGTGTACTACATACTGTACTACATACTGTACTACATACTGTACTACATACTGTACTACATAGTGTACTACATAGTGTACTACATACTGTACTACATACTGTACTACATACTGTACTACATAGTGTACTACATAGTGTACTACATGCTGTACTACATAGTGTACTACATACTGTACTACATAGTTTACTACAGTGTACTACATACTGTACTACATAGTGTACTACATAGTGTAGTACATAGTGTACTACATAGTGTTCTACATAGTGTACTACATAGTGTACTACATAGTGTACTACATACTGTACTACATAGTGTACTACATAGTGTACTATATAGTGTACTACATAGTGTACTACATAGTGTACTACATAGTGTACTACATAGTGTTCTACATAGTGTACTACATAGTGTACTACATAGTGTACTACATATGTACTGCATACTGTACTACATACTGTACTACATAGTGTACTACATAGTGTACTACATAGTATACTACATAGTGTACTACATAGTGTACTACATAGTGTACTACATACTGTACTACATAGTGTACAACATAGTGTACTACATAGTGTAATCATAGTGTACTACATAGTGTACTACATACTGTACTACATAGTGTACTACATAGTGTACTACATAGTGTACTACATAGTTTACTACATAGTGTACTACATACTGTACTACATAGTGTACTACATAGTGTACTACATACTGTACTACATAGTGTACTACATACTGTACTACATACTGTACTACATAGTGTACTACATAGTGTACTACATAGTGTCCTACATACTGTACTACATAGTGTACTACATAGTGTACTACATAGTGTACTACATAGTGTACTACATAGTGTACTACATACTGTACTACATAGTGTACTACATAGTGTACTACATAGTGTACTACATAGTGTACTACATAGTGTACTACATAGTGTACTACATAGTGTACTACATAGTGTACTACATACTGTACTACATAGTGTACTACATAGTGTACTACATAGTGTACTACATACTGTACTACATAGTGTACTACATAGTGTACTACATAGTGTACTACATAATGTACTACATAGTGTACTACATAGAGTACTACATAGTGTACTACGTAGTGTACTACATAGTGTACTACATACTGTACTACATAGTGTACTACATAGTGTACTACATAGTGTACTACATACTGTACTACATAGTGTACTACATAGTGTACTACATAGTGTACTACATACTGTACTACATACTGTACTACATAGTGTACTACATAGTGTACTACATTGTGTACTACATACTGTACTACATACTGTACTACATACTGTACTACATAGTGTACTACATACTGTACTACATAGTGTACTACATAGTGTACTACATAGTGTACTACATAGTGTACTACATACTGTACTACATACTGTACTACATACTGTTCTACATAGTGTACTACATAGTGTACTACATACTGTACTACATAGTGTACTACATAGTGTACTACATAATGTACTACATAGTGTACTACATAGTGTACTACGTAGTGTACTACATAGTGTGCTACATAGTGTACTACATAGTGTACTACATACTGTACTACATAGTGTACTACATAGTGTACTACATACTGTACTACATAGTGTACTACATACTGTACTACATAGTGTACTACATACTGTACTACATAGTGTACTACATAGTGGACTACATAGTGTACTACATAGTGTACTACATAGTGTACTACATACTGTACTACATACTGTACTACATAGTGTACTACATAGTGTACTACATACTGTACTACATAGTGTACTACATAGTGTACTACATAGTGTACTACATAATGTACTACATAGTGTACTACATAGTGTACTACGTAGTGTACTACATAGTGTGCTACATAGTGTACTACATAGTGTACTACATACTGTACTACATAGTGTACTACATAGTGTACTACATACTGTACTACATAGTGTACTACATAGTGTACTACATAGTGTACTACATACTGTACTACATAGTGTACTACATAGTGTACTACATAGTGTACTACATACTTTACTACATACTGTACTACATAGTGTACTACATAGTGTACTACATACTGTACTACATACTGTACATAAGTAATTCCCAACACCTTGTATTTTGTAAATAAAATTTGTAATTGCGTTTGTGCTTAGAATCATCATTGCGACAAGTCTTTCGTAAATTATTATTATTATTTGTGGAAAATTTTTAATTTTCCGAAACTATAGTGCCTAATAGGTGTTTAATGTGTCTATATGGGTCAAAAATGTATTTGAAAATAAGAGTAGAACCAAGAGTTCCCTTTGCGCATGCGCGGATGTGCGGGGGGGGGAGAGGCGCGGATTGTTTTGAATGTGGTGAAGAAGCTGAGAAAGCATGGAACCACGAAATTGACATTCACGGCGGCCTAAGGATTAATATAGGCCTCATTTCATAATAAGAAGTGTCGTAACTGTTCCTGGTGGAGAGTGAGGGAACGTGATTTACGGGACCATGGTAATAGAGTGGTAAAAAGTGTGATAAGAGTAGGACGGGGTGGCAGGTGCACGGCCAGGGTGTGTCCAGGGGACATACCCGTGTGTTAATCCTTGCTCATCGGCCTCAGATCTTAATGGAGTGACCTCTAATTTGTATAATAGTTATGAGACGTTAAATTGTCTTGTGAATGGTAATGTAATCAGTGATAATAACATTGAGTTAAGAGAATGCGGGATGTGAAATAGAGCGCCTTGCTCCGAGTGAACGTGTGACTCTCGTACCGGGGATAATGGAGATTTATGGAATCACGACTTCTAACCGGGACAAACCGACGGATACCTAGTCCTGCCGGAATGAGATCCGTGTCGGTGTAGCAGGACATCGAAACTGAGATGGTGAATGGAAGAAATAAGGAGTATCAATCACCCACAGTTAAGTAACCCTTCTAGTTATAACAAACCTATGCTGGCCAGTGGTGTTATGTTGTAATTAGATAGGTTATGAGTGATCCAACTACATCAAGTGACCACCAGAGAACATCTGGTAAGTGGTGGGATTATGTATAAATGTTTTCCTTGATGGATGTATCCAGGTGTATCCTACCCCCCTTTCCTTCATTCAGCTAAACTAATATAATCTATACAGTCCACAATTAATTAGTAGCACCGTACTTGTGGGTGCTACCCAATCCATACTGGTCTCGGATAGATATGGATAAGATTGTGAGGTCGAGGGGACCACTTGGTGCGACCAGGGGCGGTTAAGTTTTCTCACATGTCTACATGGGGTGACTACGGTAAACAATATGATTGTCTCCCAATGAGATTACTGGTATGTATATAATGTTGAGGTACATACAGGTAAGCACCCTAGAAAATTTTCCATATCTGCCCGTTGGTCCTTCGAGAACCGGATGCAATCAGTGAAAAAAATTAATTGAATTAATTACTTAATAATTAAGTGACTGATTGAAGGAAGTGGGTGTAGGGTGCACAAGTTTAATCGATCGTGTGATGGATGACAATTAGCCCAATTAATTGCTAGCACATGGGTGGCTAGGATTTATACAAGAGTAAAGTGCAAGAATTACTCTTATAAGGCGCCTACTTAAGTTGTATAATCAGTGATTAATAATTCTCTAACCATGACTGGATCTAATGGAGTTAATGTGGCTGACAAGTCCGTGAATTTTAGAGTAATGAAAGCATCATTACAGGCTATTAAAAGCCATGTGACGAAGGCATTTGATTTAGTGAATCAAAGAACCGTGAACCCTAATGAATTAAAGTTATATTTAGATGCTTTAGAGAGTAGATTTGATTGGTACAAATTGTGGTTTAAAGACTGTGAAAGAGATCTGCTGGAGAATTGTGCAGATGGAATGGAAATGAATGTTTTAATTAATCAACATTACGAATTGGAAGAAAAACTGTCTTGTAAAAGTAAGGCTTTGAATAAATTAAAGGGTGTAAGCCAGGCAGTTGATCAACCTATTAATGCAAAGGGTGGGTTTGCCAAAACCTCCATAGTACGGTCTGGAGGAAATCAGACTAGGTCGGCAGGAATTAATTGTTCAATTGCAGACCAGCCAGCCAAACAGTTCTAAGGATATAACACATAATGACGCTGAAGTATCTGTCAAGTCTCAAAAGGGAAAATTAATCCCAGTGGTAATAATCATAGTTAAGAGTTAAATAGGCACATATCAAGTCAGGAATCAGTAATAGTGGTTCCTCACATCAAGGTAAGAGGAATAAGTACCTCGGTAAGTGTAACCCAGTTAATAAGAGGTCAGGCAAGGAAAAGAGAGACTGCCTCTTCTGCCAGGGTACTCATTGCACTAAAAATTGTAATGCCTGTAATTCATGGGATATTAAAGTGGAAAGGATGAAAGAACTTGACAGATTTATCAGATGTCTAGACAATCATAATGTAAAGGATTGTCATACCAAATTGAACAGTTGCTATCAATGCAACAAGGGAAAGCACCATACAGTTATGTGCAGGGTTGTATGTGATTCTTATAATAATGGTGACAATAATGATAATGTTAATAACCCTGACACTACAGTGACTGATGTAAAGGTTGCAGCTAATGGCAATAATGATGGCCTAGCTGAGGTAGCCTTGCCGGTGTTGGATGTAAAAATTCAGGATAAAGGGCATAAACCCAAAACCATACGGTGTCACTCTCCTCAACACTGGTACGGGCCATGTAATATATGGCAGACTACCGCCTAGTAATAATGACTAGAGGAAGTAGTGAATACGGTCACGGTGTCTTACTCATGAAAGGTCAACCCAGTACAAGTATTCTTCTATTGAGAATGATGTTGAACCAGTCTAATTTGTGGGAGCTGGACAGCATAGGGATTAATGTAAATGAGGAAAGTCCAAATGATTCCTTTACTCAGGAACAATACCTGAAGGATGTTAAATGTGAATCTGGACATTACTGGGTGCGACTTCCGTGGAAGCTTGACCGTCCAGAATTACCTACTAATTATAGGATGGCATATGGACAGTTAAAGGGCCCAGCTCTGCGAACTGAGCAAGACACCAAAATTGTTGACTGCTTATAATGATATAATTAATAAGCAGTTAAATAATAAATTGTTCTTACTTCAGGCGACGATAAATGCACACCTTAAGTGCACAGGTGGTCCACTGAGCGAAGTAATTGGGTAAATAATCTTATGTGGACAATTTCCGGGTGTGACGTCAACTGAAGAGGAACTAATGAGGATATGTGAAGGGGTTAATGAAATAATGAAGAAATGTGCTGGGACTGACTTGGGACACTGAGAGAGACTTGTTATTGTTAAAGTCTCAAAATTCCAGTATGCCCAATAAATTAATCCAGGGAGCATAGGCTTATGCCCCTGAGAGAATGGAACACTAATTAGTCCATTTTGAGGGTTCAATAAATATGGATGGCCATGGAGTTGGTGCCTATATGCAGTAATGTGCTGGGGCTGACTTGGGATACTGAGAGAGACTTGTTAGTGTTAAAGTCTCATAATTCCAGTATGCCCAATAAATTAATCCAGGGAGCATAGGCTTATGCCCCTGAGAGAATGGAACACTAATTAGTCCATTTTGAGGGATCAATAAATATAGATGGCCATGGAGTTGGTGCCTATATGCAGTAATGTGCTGGGGCTGACTTGGGATACTGAGAGACTTGTTATTGTTAAAGTCTCAAAATTCCAGTATGCCCAATAAATTAATCCAGGGAGCATAGGCTTATGCCCCTGAGAGAATGGAACACTAATTAGTCCATTTTGAGGGATCAATAAATATAGATGGCCATGGAGTTGGTGCCTATATGCAGTAATGTGCTGGGGCTGACTTGGGATACTGAGAGAGACTTGTTAGTGTTAAAGTCTCATAATTCCAGTATGCCCAATAAATTAATCCAGGGAGCATAGGCTTATGCCCCTGAGAGAATGGAACACTAATTAGTCCATTTTGAGGGTTCAATAAATATGGATGGCCATGGAGTTGGTGCCTATATGCAGTAATGTGCTGGGGCTGACTTGGGATACTGAGAGAGACTTGTTATTGTTAAAGTCTCATAATTCCAGTATGCCCAATAAATTAATCCAGGGAGCATAGGCTTATGCCCCTGAGAGAATGGAACACTAATTAGTCCATTTTGGGGGTTCAATAAATATGGGTGGCCAGTGAAGATGGGAAAATTGTACTCCACATTATGTAAGTCGTCTAGCAACGACCTCCGCCCGGCCGCAGTGTGGAAAATTTTTAATTTTCCGAAACTATAGTGCCTAATAGGTGTTTAATGTGTCTATATGGGTCAAAAATGTATTTGAAAATAAGAGTAGAACCAAGAGTTCCCTTTGCGCATGCGCGGATGTGCGGGGGGGGGGGAGAGGCGCGGATTGTTTTGAATGTGGTGAAGAAGCTGAGAAAGCATGGAACCACGAAATTGACATTCACGGCGGCCTAAGGATTAATATAGGCCTCATTTCATAATAAGAAGTGTCGTAACTGTTCCTGGTGGAGAGTGAGGGAACGTGATTTACGGGACCATGGTAATAGAGTGGTAAAAAGTGTGATAAGAGTAGGACGGGGTGGCAGGTGCACGGCCAGGGTGTGTCCAGGGGACATACCCGTGTGTTAATCCTTGCTCATCGGCCTCAGATCTTAATGGAGTGACCTCTAATTTGTATAATAGTTATGAGACGTTAAATCGTCTTGTGAATGGTAATGTAATCAGTGATAATAACATTGAGTTAAGAGAATGCGGGATGTGAAATAGAGCGCCTTGCTCCGAGTGAACGTGTGACTCTCGTACCGGGGATAATGGAGATTTATGGAATCACGACTTCTAACTGGGACAAACCGACGGATACCTAGTCCTGCCGGAATGAGAACCGTGTCGGTGTAGCAGGACATCGAAACTGAGATGGTGAATGGAAGAAATAAGGAGTATCAATCACCCACAGTTAAGTAACCCTTCTAGTTATAACAAACCTATGCTGGCCAGTGGTGTTATGTTGTAATTAGATAGGTTATGAGTGATCCAACTACATCAAGTGACCACCAGAGAACATCTGGTAAGTGGTGGGATTATGTATAAATGTTTTCCTTGATGGATGTATCCAGGTGTATCCTACCCCCCTCCCCTTCATTCAGCTAAACTAATATAATCTATACAGTCCACAATTAATTAGTAGCACCGTACTTGTGGGTGCTACCCAATCCATACTGGTCTCGGATAGATATGGATAAGATTGTGAGGTCGAGGGGACCACTTGGTGCGACCAGGGGTGGTTAAGTTTTCTCACATGTCTACACGGGGTGACTACGGTAAACAATATGATTGTCTCCCAATGAGATTACTGGTATGTATATAATGTTGAGGTACATACAGGTAAGCACCCTAGAAAATTTTCCATATTATTATTATTATTAATTATTATTATTATTATTATTATTATTATTATTATTATTATTATTATTATTATTATTATTATTATTATTATAGACTTTGAAGCTACAAATTCAACGGAACTTTTCCTGGTTTTTATGAAGGCAAAAATTTCCTATGTAGTCAACATGGAAATATAAATATCATAAATAATGTTCCCAGAAAAGGTCGTCATGAATTATGCAAGAATGCTAAATAAATAATAAACATCAAATTGTGGAAAATTTTGTAGGGTTGATTACTTGTACATACGTCAACATTGCATGCATGCGAGTAATCTCCTTGGGAGACAACAACTATATTGTTTACCGTAGTCACCCCGTGTAGATATATGAGAAAACTTCACCTCTGGTCGCTGGAGGTGGGCCTTCGACCTCACAATCTTATCCATATCTATCCGAGACCAGTATAAATTGGATAGCACTCACAAGTACGGCGCTACTAATTAATTGTGGACTGCATAGATTATATTAGTTTAACTGAATGAAGGGGGGGGGGGTAGGTTACACTTGGATATATCCATCAAGGAAAAAACACTTGTACATAATCCCACCACTTACCAGATATTCTCTGGTGGTCACTTGATGTAGCTGGATCACCCATAACCTATCAAATTACAACATACCTAACTGGCCAGTATCAGTCTGCTATAACTAGAAAGGTTACTTAGCTGTGAGTGATTGATGCTCCTTATTTCCTCCATTCACCATCTCATTTCGATGTCCTGCTACACCGACACGGTTCTTATTCCAGCAGGACGAGGTATCCGTTGGTTTGTCCCGGTTTAGAAGTCATGACTCCATAAAAACTTCACTATCCTCGAGACAGGAACAACGAGGTAAACATGTGCACACACACTCTGGGAATGGCAGCTCATATCACTTCAACGATTCCTTAACTTAGTGTTATTATCACTGATTACATTACAATTCACAAGACGATTTAATGTCTCATAATTATTATACACATTAGAGGTCACTCCATTAAGATCTGAGACCGATGAGTGAGGATTAACTCACAGGTATTTCCCCTGGACACACACCATGGCCGCGCACCAGTCACCCCCGGTCGAACCATTATTCACTAATTTTACCACCCTTTTACGGTGGTCCCGTAAATCATGTTCCCTCACTCTTCACCAGGAACAGTTATGACACTTCCTATTATGAAGTGAGGCCTATATTAATCCTTAGGCCGCCGTGAACGCCAATTTCCTGGTCCCATGTTTTCACAGCCTCCTCACTCCATTCAAAACACTCCCGCCTCTCCATGCCCTGACTCGACCTGTCCCCCCCGCACATCCGCGCAGGCGCAGGGCGAACCCGGTTGGTTCTATTCAAAATACAATTTAGAACAACAGTAATGCATTAATCATGTATATTTACATTACAAAAATATATACAGTATAATTATGGGAATTTATTTTCCACACTGCTGCCGGGCAGAGGTCATTGTTAGACGACTTAAATAACGTGGAGTACAATTTTCCCATCTTCACTGGCCACCTGGCTTGGGAACTCCAACATTGGTATTTACATAATCACCCATTAATTCTTTCCACCTGTTAACTCCTCAGGTAGGGCTCCATCCAAAGCACACTCAAGCCTCCATGCTTCTGGTATTAACAATTTCCCTCTTATTGTAAGGTATGACACTAAGTCTATGCTCTCGGGGTTAATTTGTTGGGGATACTGGAATTATGAGACTTTAACAATAACAAGTCTCTCTCAGTATCCCAAGTCAGCCCCAGCACATTACTGCATATAGGCACTTCAACTCCATGGCCAACCATATTTATTGATCCCTCAAAATGGACTAATTACTATTCCATTCTCTCAGGGGCATAAGCCTATGCTCCCTGGGTTAATTTATTGGGCATACTGGAATTATGAGACGTTAACAATAACAAGTCTCTCTCAGTGTCCCAAGTCAGTCCCAGCACCTTACTGCATTATTTCATAACCCCTTCACATATCCTCATTAGTTCCCCTTCATTTGACGTCACACCCGGAAATTGTCCACATAAGATTATTTACCCAATTACTTCACTCAGTGGACCACCTGTGCACTTAAGGTGTGCATTTATCGTCGTCTGAAGTAAGAACAATTTATTATTTAACTGTTTATTAATTATATCATTATAAGCAGTCAACAATTTTGGTGTCTTGCTCAGTTCGCAGAGCTGGGCCCGTTAACAGTCCATACGCCATCCTATAATTAGTAGGTAATTCTGGACGGTCGAGCTTCCACGGAAGTCGCACCCAGTAATGTCCAGATTCACATTTAACATCCTTCAGGTATTGTTCCTGAGTAATGGAATCATTTGGACTTTCCTCATTTATATTAATCCCTATGCTGTCCAGCTCCCACAAATTAGACTGGTTCAACATCATTCTCGATAGAAGAATACTTGTACTGGGCTGACCTTTTATGAGCAAGACACCGTGACTGTATTCAGTACTTCCTCTAGTCATTATTACTAGGCGGTAGTCTGCCATATATTACATGGCCCGTACCAGTGTTGAGGAGAGTGACGCCGCATGGTTTTGGATTTATGCCCTTTATCCTGAATTATTACATCCAACACCGGCAAGGCTACCTCAGCTAGGCCATCATTATTGCCAGTAGCTGCAACCTTTACATCAATCACTGTACTGTCAGGGTTATTAACATAATCATTATTGTCACCATTATTATAAGAATCACATACAACCCTGCACATAACTGTATGGTGCCTTCCCTTGTTGCATTGATGGCAAATGTTCAATTTGGTATGACACTCCTTTACATTATGATTGTCTAGACATCTGATAAATCTGTCAAGTTCTTTCATCCTCTCCACTTTAATATCCCATGAATTGTAGGCATTACAATTTTTAGTGAAATGAGTACCCTGGCAGAAGAGGCAGTCTCTCTTTTCCTTGCCTGACCTCTTATTAACTGGGTTACCCTTACTGAGGTGCTTATTCCTCTTACCTTGATGTGAGGAACCACTATTACTGATTCCTGACTTGATATGTGCATATTTAACTCTTAACTATGATTATTACCACTGGGATTATTTTTCCCTTTTGAGACTTGACAGATACTTCAGAGTCATTATGTGTTATATCCTTAGAACTGTTTGGCTGACTGGTCTGCAATTGAACAATTAATTCCTGCCGACCTAGTCTGATTTCCTCCAGACCGTACTCTGGAGGTTTTGGCAAACCCACCCTTTGCATTAATAGGTTGATCAACTGCCTGGCTTACACCCTTTAATTTATTCAAAGCCTTACTTTCACAAGACAGTTTTTCTTTCAATTCGTAATGTTGATTAATTAAAACATTCATTTCCATTCCATCTGCACAATTCTCCAGCAGATCTCTTTCACAGTCTTTAAACCACAATTTGTACCAATCAAATCTACTCTCTAAAGCATCTAAATATAACTTTAATTCATTAGGGTTCACGGTTCTTTGATTCATTAAATCAAATGCCTTCGTCACATGCCCTTTAATAGCCTGTAATGATGCTTTCATTACTCTAAAATCCACGGACTTGTCAGCCACATTAACTCCATCAGATCCAGTCATGGTTAGAGAATTATTAATCACTGATTATACAACTTAAGTAGGCGCCTTATAAGAGTAATTCTTGCACTTTACTCTTGTATAAATCCTAGCCACACATGTGTTAGCAATTAATTGGGCTAATTGTCATCCACCACACGATCGATTAAATTTGTGTACTCTATACCCACTTTCTTCAATCAGTCACTTAATTATTAAGAAATTAATTCAATTAATTTTTTCACTGATTGTATCCGGTTCAGGAAGGACCAGCGGGCAGATGTGGAAAATTTTGAAGGGTTGATTACTTGTACATACCTCAACATTGCATGCATACGAGTAATCTCATTGGGAGACAACAACTATATTGTTTACCGTAGTCACCCGTGTAGACATGTGAGAAAACTTAACCACCTCTGGTCACTGCAGGTGGCCCCTTGACCCTCACAATCTTATCCATATCTATCAGAGACCAGTATAAATTGTATAGCACCCTCAAATACGGCGCTACTAATTAATTGTGGACTGTATAGATTATATTAGTTTAACTGAATGAAGGGGAAGGGGGTTACACTTGGATATATCCATCAAGGAAAAAACACTTGTACATAATCCCACCACTTACCAGATATTCTCTGGTGGTCACTTGATGTAGCTGGATCACCCATAACCTATTCAATTACAACATACCTAACTGGCCAGTATCAGTCTGCTATAACTAGAAAGGTTACTTAGCTGTGGGTGATTGATGCTCCTTATTTCCTCCATTCACCATCTCATTTCGATGTCCTGCTACACCAACACGGTTCTTATTCCAGCAGGATGAGGTATCCGTTGGTTTGTCCCGGTTTAGAAGTCATGACTCCATAAAAACTTCACTATCCTCGAGACAGGAACAACGAGGTAAACATGTGCACACACACTCTGGGAATGGCAGCTCATATCGCTTCAACGATTCCTTAACTTAGTGTTATTATCACTGATTACATTACAATTCACAAGACGATTTAATGTCTCATAATTATTATACACATTAGAGGTCACTCCATTAAGATCTGAGACCGATGAGTGAGGATTAACTCACGGGTATTTCCCCTGGACACACACCATGGCCGTGCACCAGTCACCCCCGGACGAACCATTATTCCCTAATTTTACCACCCTTTTACGGTGGTCCCGTAAATCACGTTCCCTCACTCTTCTCCAGGAACAATTACGACACTTCCTATTATGAAGTGAGGCCTATATTAATCCTTAGGCCGCCGTGAATGCCAATTTCCTGGTCCCATGTTTTCACAGCCTCCTCACTCCATTCAAAACACTCCCACCTCTCCATGCCCTGACTCGACCTGTCCCCCCCGCACATCCGTGCAGGCGCAGGGTGAACCCAGTTGGTTCTATTCAAAATACAGTTTAGAACAACAGTAATGCATTAATCATGTACATTTGCATTATAAAAATATATACAGTATAATTATGGGAATTTATTTTCCACAAAATATTAGTAGCAACTCCAGAATTTCTCTACAGAAGTGCCTTAGGAGAGTAGTCGCGGGGCCAGAGGAGCCATCCATCAACTATTCCCTTCAGGATTTAGTGGGACCATAGTTTTTTTTTTTTTTTTTTCATTAGGTCCCTGCTGAAGGTTTAAAACTTGTCAAGAAAAAAATGTCATCATCAATATTAACTACCAAAAGCGCAAATTAGCACTTTTGGTAGTTAACATTTTGGGGGTAAAGTAACATGGCTGAAAATAATTTTTTTTTTTGCCCTTTCTGGGATGGTGCTCATTGTATTGTTTTGCAATTTTGCCAGCCCTTCAAACTTCCAGTCTGACACAGGACCAAGTAAGGGTGCGGTATAATTAATCAGTGATTTAATGTAAGCAAAGTGCATGGCTTTCACAATAGTATTAACATTAGCTCCATACCCGGGATGTGATGTAAATGGTTTAGAAAACCAATAAGTTGAAGAATAAGACACGTGCAACATATGGTAGTTTTTATTGAGGGAATGTTTCGCCAGCCAGTTGCTTCTTCAGTACAATACAGAGAAGAATGGAAAAAGATGAGGAAGCATTTGGGGTAATAATCCCTCAGTCTGAAGTTGATGTGTTCGGTTCATCAATCTTGAGAAAAGTATAGCATATGCTTGGAGAAGATTTCCAAATGTTGCACGTATCTCATCCATCAACTTGAAGGTTTGTTAAGCCATTTACATCACATCTGTCAGACTCTGCAACATCTTGAGATCTTGATACAGGAATTTTTTCTATGCTTGCCTAACCTACAGGCATAACCTACTTACACTAGTGAGTTTGTCCTAAATGAAAGAAGCTGGGAAGATATCCTAAACAACACAGATTTGAACCGTTACCTAGAAATAATTAAGTCTGTGGCACTTGAGATATGCTCAAGGCACATTCCCCTAAGAAAAAAAAGAAAAGATGTAAACTAGAAATAGAGAGATGCTCCCTCTACAGGTGAAGGTGCAGAATCACAGAGCTGCTCAAAGGGGCCAGTTTATCTGAAATACGAAAGGAGGCACTGGTCAGAGAAATACCAAATATCGAACATAAACTTAAGAAATCATACAAGTAATGTAAAGTAAAGTAAAGTTTATTTCTTTATAAAGGTTACAATGTGTAATTACAATTTTGATTTGCTAAGTACAAAGATAGCCACTATCATGCCGAGGCATTGTGGGCAAACTAATCGGGAGTTTATCTGGAGAGAGTTCCGGTGGTCAACGCCCCCGCGGCCCGGTCTGTGACCAGGCCTCCTTAGGTCAGTGTCCCAGGATGCGACCCACACCAGTCGACTAACACCCAGGTACCCATTTTACTGATGGGGAACATAGACAACAGGTGGAAAGAAACACGTCCAATGTTTCTACTCTGGCTGGGAATCGAACCCAGGCCCTCACCGTGTGAAGCGAGAGCGTTAACCACCAGGCCACCAGAGCCCCCCTAATACATAGAATACATAGAAGCTAATTAAAACTAGATAAGATAATAGTACATAGTAACTATACCTAAAACTAAAGAAGAAGTAGTGGTTAACTGTTTTACAATCTTACTTAAACTTAATACAAGTAAGAGGTAGTAAGGTGGAGTAGGGTTCGGTAAAACAATCTTGAAATTGCACACAGAATCTACCTTGCAAGTAATTGTGCAGGTGGTAATATTTTATGGATTGGCAAAATTAAAAGCCAGGTCACATAAAACTAATTAGCAGATGTTTTGGCCGATATGGTTAATATTGAGAGATAAGATGATTTTATAGACTGGCAGAATTATAATGCAGTTAGAAGCCTGAGTAGATCTATAACCCACTATGATAATGTCGAAAATTTTCTAGGGGTGATTACCAGTATGTACCTCAACATTATATACATACAAGTAATCTCATTGGGAGACAACCATATTGTTTACCGTAGTCACCCCGTGTAGGCATGTGAGAAAACTTAACCACCCCTGGTCACGGCAGGTGGTCCCTTCGACCTCACAATCTTATCCATATCTATCCGAGACCAGTATGGATTGGATAGCACCCACAAGTACGGTGCTACTAATTAATTGTGGACTGTATAGATTATATTAGTGTAACTGAATGAAGGGGGGGGGGTTAGGTCACACATGGATATATCCATCAAGGAAAAACACTTGTACATAATCTCTCCACTTACCAGATATTCTCTGGTGGTCACTTGATGTAGCTGGATCACTCATAACCTATCCAATTACAACATACCTAACTGGCCAGTATCAGTCTGTTATAACTAGAAGGGTTACTTAACTGTGGGTGATTGATACTCCTTATTTCCTCCATTCACCATCTCATTTCGATGTCCTGCTACACCGACACAGTTCTCATTCCAGCAGGACGAGGTATCCGTTGGTTTGTCCCGGTTTAGAAGTCGTGACTCAATGAACTTCACTTTCCTCGTCTCGAGAACAACGAGGTCTAACGTGTTCACTCGGAGCAAGGTGACTTATTTCACTTCACACATTCTCTTAACTTAGCGTTATTATCATTAATTACATTACAATTCACAAGACGATTTAATGTCTCATAATTATTATACACATTAGAGATCACTCCACTAAGATCTGAGACCGATGAGTGATGATTAAACCAAGGGTAATTTTCCCCGGGACACAGTCCATGGTGACGTGTCAGTCACCCGGTCCTACCCTTATTCACTCATTTTACCACTTTATTACGGTGGTCCCGTAAATCACGTTCCCTCACTCTCCACCAGGAACAGTTACGACACTTCCTATTATGAAATGAGGCCTATATTAATCCTTAGGCCACCGTGAACGCCAATTTCCAGGTTCCATGCTTTCCCAGCCTCCTCACTACCTTCAAAACACTGCCGCCTCCCCCATGCCCCGAGTCGACCTCTACCCCCACACATCCGCGCATGCGCAAAGGGAACTCTTGGTTCTGTCCTATTGTCAAATACATTTTTGACTCATATCGACACATTAAACACCTATTAGGCACTATAGCTTCGGAAAATCAAAAAAATTTCCACACTGCGGCCGGGCGGAGGTCGTTGCTAGACGACTTACATAATGTGGAGTACAATTTTCCCATTTTCACTGGCCACCTGGCTTGGGAACTCCAACATTGGTATTTACATAATCACCCATTAATTCTTTCCACCTGTTAACTCCTCAAGTAGGGCTCCATCCAAAGCACACTCAAGCCTCCATGCTTCTGGTATTAACAGTTTCCCTCTTATTGTAAGGTGTGACACTAAGTCTATGCTCTCGGGGTTAATTTGTTGGGCATACTGGAATTATGAGACTTTAACAATAACAAGTCTCTCTCAGTATCCCAAGTCAGCCCCAGCACATTACTGCATATAGGCACTTCAACTCCATGGCCATCCATATTTATTGATCCCTCAAAATGGACTAATTACTGTTCCATTCTCTCAGGGGCATAAGCCTATGCTCCCTGGATTAATTTATTGGGCATACTGGAATTATGAGACTTTAACAATAACAAGTCTCTCTCAGTATCCCAAGTCAGTCCCAGCACCTTACTGCATTGTTTCATTAACTCCTTCACATATCCTCATTAGTTTCTCTTCAGTTGATGTCACACCCGGAAATTGTCCACATAAGATTATTTACCCAATTACTTGGCTCAGTGGACCACCTGCGCACTTAAGGTGTGCATTTATCGTCGCCTGAAGTAAGAACAATTTATTATTTAACTGTTTATTAATTATATCATTATAAGCAGTCAACAATTTTGGTGTCTTGCTCAGTTCGCAGAGCTGGGCCCTTTAACTGTCCATACGCCATCCTATAATTAGTAGGTAATTCTGGACGGTCGAGCTTCCACGGAAGTCGCACCCAGTAATGTCCAGATTCACATTTAACATCCTTCAGGTATTGTTCCTGAGTAAAGGAATCATTTGGACTTTCCTCATTTATATTAATCCCTATGCTGTCCAGCTCCCACAAATTAGACTGGTTCAACATCATTCTCGATAGAAGAATACTTGTACTGGGTTGACCTTTTATGAGCAAGACACCGTGACTGTATTCACTACTTCTAGTCATTATTACTAGGCGGTAGTCTGCCATATATTACATGGCCCGTACCAGGGTTGAGGAGAGTGACGCCGCATGGGTTTGGAGTTATGCCCTTTATCCTGAATTATTACATCCAACACCGGCAAGGCTACCTCAGCTAGGCCATCATTATTGCCATTAGCTGCAACCTTTACATCAGTCACTGTAGTGTCAGGGTTATTAACATTATCATTATTGTCACCATTATTATAAGAATCACATACAACCCTGAAAATAACTGTATGGTGCCTTCTCTTGTTGCATTGATAGCAAATGTTCAATTTGGTATGACAATCCTTTACATTATGAGTGTCTAGACATCTGATAAATCTGTCAAGTTCTTTCATCCTCTCCACTTTAATATCCCATGAATTGTAGGCATTACAATTTTTAGTGAAATGAGTACCCTGGCAGAAGAGACAGTCTCTCTTTTCCTTGCCTGACCTCTTATTAACTGGGTTACCCTTACTGAGGTACTTATTCCTCTTACCTTGATGTGAGGAACCACTATTACTGATTCCTGTCACTTGATATGTGCCTATTTAACTCTTAATTATGATTATTACCACTGGGATTATTTTTTCCTTTTGAGACTTGACAGATACTTCAGAGTCATTATGTGTTATATCCTTAGAACTGTTTGGCTGACTGGTCTGCAATTGAACAATTCATTCTTGCCGACCTAGTCTGATTTCCTCCAGACCGTACTCTGGAGGTTTTGGCAAACACACCCTTTGCATTAATAGGTTGATCAACTGCCTGGCTTACACCCTTTTATTTATTCAAAGCCTTACTTTTACAAGACAGTTTTTTTTCCAATTCGTAATGTTGATTAATTAAAACATTCATTTCCATTCCATCTGCACAATTCTCCAGCAGATCTCTTTCACAGTCTTTAAACCACAATTTGTACCAATCAAATCTACTCTCTAAAGCATCTAAATGCAACTTTAATTCACTAGGGTTCACGGTTCTTTGATTCACTAAATCAAATGCCTTCGTCACATGGCCTTTAATAGCCTGTAATGATGCTTTCATTACTCTAAAATTCACGGACTTGTCAGCCACATTAACTCCATCAGATCCAGTCATGGTTAGATAATTATTAATCACCAATTATACAACTTAAGTAGGCGCCTTATAAGAGTAATTCTTGCACTTTACTCTTCTATAAATCCTAGCCACACATGTGCTAGCTAATTATCATCCATCACACGATCGATTAAACTTGTGTACCCTATACCCACTTCCTTCAATCAGTCACTTAATTATTAAGTAATTAATTCAATTAATTTTTTCACCGACTGCATCCGGTTCAGGAAGGACCAGCGGGCAGATGTGGAAAATTTTCTAGGGGTGACTACCTGTATGTACCTCAACATTATATACATACAAGTAATCTCATTGGGAGACAACCATATTGTTTACCGTAGTCACCCCATGTAGGCATGTGAGAAAACTTAACCACCCCTGGTCACAGCAGGTGGTCCCTTCGACCTCACAATCTTATCCATATCTATCCGAGACCAGTATGGATTGGATAGCACCCACAAGTATGGTGCAATTAATTAATTTTGGACTGTATAGATTATATTAGTGTAACTGAATGAAGGGGGGGGTAGGTCACACATGGATATATCCATCAAGGAAAAACACTTGTACATAATCTCTCCACTTACCAGATATTCTCTGGTGGTCACTTGATGTAGCTGGATCACTCATAACCTATCCAATTACAACATACCTAACTGGCCAGTATCAGTCTGTTATAACTAGAAGGGTTACTTAACTGTGGGTGATTGATACTCCTTATTTCCTCCATTCACCATCTCATTTCGATGTCCTGCTACACCGACATGGTTCTCATTCCAGCAGGACGAGGTATCCGTTGGTTTGTCCCGGTTTAGAAGTCGTGACTCAATGAACTTCACTTTCCTCGTCTCGGGAACAACGAGGTCTAACGTGTTCACTCGGAGCAAGGCGACTTATTTCACTTCACACATTCTCTTAACTTAGCGTTATTATCATTAATTACATTACAATTCACAAGACGATTTAATGTCTCATAATTATTATACACATTAGAGATCACTCCACTAAGATCTGAGACCGATGAGTGATGATTAAACCAAGGGTAATTTTCCCTGGGACACAGTCCATGGTGACGCGTCAGTCACCCGGTCCTACCCTTATTCACTCATTTTACCACTTTATTACGGTGGTCCTGTAAATCACGTTCCCTCACTCTCCACCAGGAACAGTTACGACACTTCCTATTATGAAATGAGGCCTATATTAATCCTTAGGCCGCCATGAACGCCAATTTCCTGGTTCCATGCTTTCCCAGCCTCCTCACTACCTTCAAAACACTGCCGCCTCCCCCATGCCCCGAGTCGACCTCTACCCCCGCACACCCGCGCATGTGCAAAGGGAACTCTTGGTTCTGTCCTATTGTCAAATACATTTTTGACTCATTTCAACACATTAAACACCTATTAGGCGCTATAGCTTCGGAAAATCAAAAAATTTTCCACAGATAACATGAACATAGATAAGTATGCTTATGGAGCAACTAGCAATGTGAACAGACTGTCTGATGTTGTAGTGGCCAGGCTTAGGCTTGGTTACAAGTACTTCTGGCAGTTTGGGAGACACACAGATGATGATCAAACTAAATGCAAATTATGTGATCAGGCATATGGTCACTCTCTTGAACACTATGTGCTTAATTGTCCACTTACTGAGGAATACAGAGATACAGTATAATAACCTATGTGACATGTCAAGATATCTTATTAATGAAAATAAGATACCAGATATACTAAACAAATTTCCTAAATTTGCGTGTAACAGATAAGTGAACTATAGATATGTAGATATAAATCCATATGTACTCCTGCTAACCATTTGGGGCCTAGTTCCTAGGCCTTTTATGTATCCATATGCTCTTGCGCTACCGTCCACAGGATGGATATGGGGTGCACAATAAACTAGCCACTTCGGTGGCAAAATCTAAATCTAATGTAATCTGTATAACAACAGCAGCACTACCAGCTGCACCAGTGGATTGGTGAACAGAACCATCAACGTAAATAATTTGTGAAAGAGTGTGCTGTGTGACTAAGTTATCAATACAGCTTAAGGCATCATGGCTGGCTTCAAGGCGAAGCTTTGGTTGTGATTTAAGAAGTATTTTGGGGGGACTCCTTCCTGAGGTGTCGGAATGCTATTCTTAGGTTCGTTAGTCGCCCTTATGCTGCAGCAATTATTTGGTTGATGTGTGCCTCAGGAGATGTAATCGGTATTATACACACCCCAAGATCCTTTCCCTTGAGTAAGGTATGTAGTCTTTGGCCCCTTATGTTCGCTTGTAGATTTGCAGTGTCTTCAGTGGATGGCACTATCATGCAGATTCTGGTATCGTCAGCAAAAGTGGACAAGGTGCTGTGGCTTACATCTCTGTCTATGTAATATTTGAAGAAGAGGAAAAGGATGCTTGTGAGTACTGTACTTTGTGCAACAAAGCTCTTCACTGTAACCGCCTCTGACTTTACTCTGTTTACTATTACTCTTTGTGCTATATTTGTTAAGAAGTTATAGATCCATCTGCCCACTTTTCCTGTTATTCCTTTATCATGCAGTTTGTTGAAGGCTTTTTAGAAGTTTGTGTATACTTCATTTACATTTTATTTGTCCTCCAGTGCATCCAAAACCATGTCATAGTGGTCTAGTAGTTGTGAAAGGCAGGAGCGACTTGCTCTAAACCCACGCTGCTCCGGTTTGTGCAGCTGTTGAGTATTCAAGTGGTTGGCGATCTTGCTTCTTAGAACCCTTTCAAAGACTTTTATGATGTAGGACGCTAATGCTATCGTTCAGCAGTTCTTTTCAATTACTTTACTGCCACCTTTGTGTAGTGGGATTATATCTCTTGTTTTTAGTGACTGTGGAATGACCCCTGTGTTAATGTTCCCCCTCCATAGAATATTTAATCTCAACTGTGGAAAATTGCATTTATCTGTATGTATCATTATGTACATAACAATAAATGAACATAGATAATTATTATTTATCAGTTAGACAAGTAGGAATTTGGGACACCTAGGTCGCAAAAATGTCCCCCTTCGATACCTACCACTGTCATATCCACAAGTTGCTCTGGACCTATTAATTAAATGAAATACACATACACCAGGAATACTGGTAAATATATAAATTTTGGACTGTATATTAAAAATAATAAATGGTTATATATATACACAATTACATAACAGAAGGAAAATATATCTTAATATCACTCACCAATTTGACTGGATATTAAGTTGTATCATACTCAGAAAAACCTCACTAACTAAATTTATGAAAACACTGGCCAGAATTATACACAAATCTAGAGAGCTTATCTGAGGTTCCTGGAGCTGTCTTGTCTAGTCGTCTGATATCTCAAGTTATGCAGGAATGCATGTCCAACAATTTTGCCTCCTATTTGAGAGGTGTCAGCCCAATTTTAACCTCTAGAGCACGAAAATTCCTTCCCATTACACTAACTGTTGATTGGCCTACATTACACTAACTGTTGATTGGCCTAGAAAATTCTCCAAGGCCAATGGTATTGATGACTGGACAGACATTTTTCTTAACAAATTACTTAGACTATACAACAAACATTGTCCTATAAAAACAAAACAGATCACAAACAAACGGCTTGGTTGCCCATGGCTAACCAGCACCATTCTGAAATCCATTGACAAGAAACACCAATATGAAAAGCAATATAGACAGGGCTTAATACACAAAGATACTCTTAAACACTATTCATCAGCTCTCAAATAAGTGATAAAAAAAAGCCAAACAACTATACTACTCCAGTAGATTCACAGACACTAGAGGAGATATAAAAAAGACCTGGAAAACACTCTCTCAGATTCTAGGGACCCACAAACTGAGAAAAACCAAGAATATTGTCCTAACTAAACCTAATGAAACACCACTACATCCCACTGACACAGCTAACAAGATAAACGACTTCTTCTCAAACATAGGATCTAATCTCGCCAGTAAAATCCCACATACCAATGCCCATGCCGGGGACTACCTAGATGGAAATTTCCCTAATTCCTTCTATCTTGCACCAACTGAGCCCATGGAAGTCATTGAGATCATAAAGTCACTTAAAAATAACTCGGGGAATCTGTCTCATGTCCCACCATTACTGTACAAGCGAGTGGCCCATGTCCTTTCGCATGCTACTTCATTACTTTTTAACAAGTCAATAGAGACTAGCACCTTCCCGAAACTACTCAAGATGGCAAGGGTTACACCAATACATAAAGGTGGTGACCCTACAGACTTAAACAACTATAGGCCAATATCTAACTTACCATTGCTATCCAAAATCTTTGAGAAACTCGTGCACAGGAGACTGTATTCATTTATAACGGCTCAAAACATACTCAACCCCTGCCAGTTTGGATTCAGGAAAAATAAAAGCACTAATGATGCAATCATAAAAATGCTAGATCTGCTTTACACAGCATTGGAAAATAAGGAATATCCACTAGGAATTTTTATTGACCTAAGTAAAGCTTTTGACACAGTAGACCACGACATCCTACTCCACAAACTTGATTACTACGGTATAAGAGGCCATGCGCTTGCTTATTTCAAATCTTACATTACTAATAGGTATCAGTACGTCACCATTAAAGACACAGCATCAGCAACACGGCCACTTGATACTGGAGTTCTGCAGGGAAGTGTCCTTGGTCCCCTGCTCTTCCTCATATACATCAATGACCTTCCAAACGTATCCCAACACCTGAAACCCATTCTCTTTGCTGATGACACGACTTATGTCATCTCTCACCCTAATCTTGCCACCCTCAACACCATTGTGAATGAGGAGCTGATTAAAATATCGACTTGGATGACAGCCAATAAACTTACGCTTAACACTGACAAAACCTACTATATTATGTTTGGTAGCAGAGCAGGAGATGCACAAATTAACATTAAGATTGACAACACTCTAATTACCAGAAATAATGGGGGAAAATTCCTAGGCTTATACCTTGACAACAACCTGAATTTCAGCACCCATATCCAGCATATAGCCAAAAAAGTATCCAAAACGGTTGGGATCCTCTCCAAGATACGATACTACGTGCCGCAAAATGCCCTTCTCACACTATACCACTCACTTATTTATCCATACCTCACCTATGCTATTTGTGCTTGGGGACCAACTGCAGCAACACACCTAAAGCCAATAATAACCCAACAAAAAGCTGCAGTAAGAATAATCACTAAATCCCATCCCTGGCAACACACCCCCCCACTCTTCATAGATCTAAACTTACTCCCAGTTCAGTACATCCACACTTACTACTGTGCAATCTACATCTACAGGGCCTTAAACTCTAATATCAACCTTGACCTAAAACGCTTTCTTGATAGTTGTGACAGAACCCACAGGCATAACACCAGACACAAACATCTCTACGACATTCCCCGTGTCCGACTAAACCTTTACAAAAATTCAATGTATGTCAAAGGCCCTAAAATCTGGAATACCCTACCTGAGAACTCTAGAACTGCAGACACATTCATCACCTTCAAAACTACCATTAGAAAACATCTTATCTCCCTGATACACCCCGTCAACTAACTACACGAATACCACCTGGTGGTTCACACTTACACTCACTCACTCATTTGACCATAAACAGAAATATTAATCTCAGTCTTAAAATAATGAATCCTGTGATACTCCAATACTGAAACTATGTACTGTGCCAAAACAAAAGCATTCACATTGCTAAACTCACAAACTAGTATTTAGTCACTTAGCCATAATACCAACTTACCTCATAATTTGTAATATTTTACAATTAAGAATAAAACTAAGTATGCCCGAAATGCCTAGCCATGCTAAGCATTCTAGTGGTACACTCTGTAATCACAATTTTACTACATGTAAACCAAACAATAACCAAATTTCTGTAAACTCAGCATTGTAATCCTTATAGAGAATAAACTTTGAACTTTGAACGTTGTATCCAATTCAAAACCAAGATGGCGAGTTTCGTTTGCGCAGACGCAGGCTTTCCGTTTTCTATGACATAAATATTATTAAATACAGCATGGCCATCTATTTACATATAAATACTGAATTTCTGGAAAATATATACAGTATTTTCCACACTGCGGCCGGCCGGAGTTCGTTGCTAAACGATTCAAATCACTCCTTCCTTTAGGAGATGATTCCAGCCAGTTCTGGCTTGAGTGGCTGTTCTCCTAGTAGGTCTTACTATGATTTCATCTTCCGGCATCACTTGGTCTGCGTTATCTTCCATATCACTCGTGTCACTTTCCCTCAGATTTTCATTTACGTTTGATTGAACACCTAATTCCAAGGGAATCAATTTATTAATTGTGCATAAACTTTTCTGGCCATGACACAACACTTTGACATTCCTGACAACACCTTGTGCATCTGGGTACAATGTCAATACTTTGCCCAGAGGCCATAGTGTTCAATGTTGTTCAGTGTCAATTAACACAATGTCACCTGGTTGAATGGTCTGTCGATTTACTGCCTCTGTCGCACCATAAAAGTGTTCACGCAGTGTAAGAAGATATTCCTTATGCCACACATTAGACCAATGATCAATTACTTTATTTAACATTTTAAATTTATTACACAACGCTGCCGCATCATTGTAATCTTCATCACTTTATTCCAGATTATCTCTATAGACAGGGGCAGCTTCCAATTTCCTTCCACATATTAGGTGAGAAGGTGTTAATACATCTGCATCAGGTGCAACACTCATGTACGAGAGAGGCCTATTATTTATACGATTTTCTGCCTCCACTAACACTGCACGGAATTCTTCCAAATTAATTCTCTTCCAGTGCAGTACTTTGCGGAGACACCTCTTCACTGTGCCTATCAGTCTTTCGTACAGCCCTCCCTGCCAAGGGGCTCTAGGAGTAATAAATTTCCAGGTACACCATCGCTGGGTTAACAGAGATTGAACATCGTTACTATTATTTAATTCTATCAAGTGTAGCACCTGCTACAAAATTTGTGGAATTATCTGAAATCATCAACCTCGGATATGATCTCCTAGCTGTAAATTTTCGAAACAGCTGTATAAACTGTTCTGCAGACAAGTCCTGTGCCACTTCTAAATGAACTGCCCTAGTAGCATGGTGAACAAACAAACATACACTTTCAGTGGAACACCATTTGACGCACCTGTTAAAATTATTGGACCATTATAGTCTACACCTGTTACATCAAATGGTTTCACTAATTGTACATGCTCCTCTGGCAATGGTGGAGGACCTGGGTACATATAGGATCTGGCATCCACACGGTGACATATTACACAAGATTTAATCACCCTTTTTACACTTTGCCGTCCTTGTGGAATCCAGAAAGTTTCCCTAATACAATTTAAGGTATCTTGTACCCTACCATGCATTACATTTTTATGGGCATTTAGAACAATCAAATTTGTTAGATGATGAGTTTTGGGCAGTAAGATAGGGTGTTTAGCATACTCACCCAATTCAGCATTTTGTAACCTACCTCTGCACCTAATTACATTGTTCTCTAAATACAGCCCCAATTTCTCTATTAAGGAACCTTTCACAATTTTTCTTTCCATCATCAATTTAATCTCACTTCCATAGATTTCCTCCTGTACCCTTTTTATCCAATATTCAAGAGGATGTGAAAACTTAAATGAAATATTCATCTTGTTTAGAAATTTAAACACCAACTTAGTTACATTGATTAGTTTGGGTAAAGAAGAATACCTATTTATATCAATGGCTAAGGGAGGACAAACTATTGGAGCGGTGGTCACAGTAATTTCAACAGGAGCAATATATGCCTTTTGTACAGGCCAATTAGCTTTATTTACCAACCATCTCGGTCCTTTAAACCATGATACAGCATTCACAAATTTATCATAAGGTAAACCTCGAGACAAGAAATCAGCTGGATTCTCCTCACCAGGTATATGATTAAATGTTAACACATGCTGACCCAAACTATTATACTTCTGTTGCATCTGATTAATTTCAGCGACTCTGTTTTGTACGTACACAATTTTACTGTTTCCATTACGAATCCATTATAAGGATACCTCATTATCAGACCAAATTACAGTGTCGCTAATATTTATCTCCTGCAACTTATTTTTTATATAATTAGCTAATTTGACACCTACATAAATGGCTGTTAATTCCAACTGAGACAAGGTACGTTATTTAATTGGAGACACTTTAGCCTTAGACATAACAAGAGAAATAACACTATTACATAGAAGGTAAGCAACTGCTCCATATGCCAATTTTGAAGCATCACAAAAAATGTGGAGTACATTTTTCCCATTTGGATTGGCCACCTGGCATGGGAACTCCAACATTTGAATTTTCTCATAATCACCAATTAATTCATCCCACCTGTTAATGAATTCCTCAGGTAGAATTTCATCCCAAGCACATTTAATTTTCCATGCTTCCTGAATTAATAATTTCCCTCTTATAGTAAGGGGTGACACTAAACCTAGTGGATCAAAACATTTGGAAACTTCAGCAAGCAAAACTCTCTTAGTTAATTTATTGGGCATACTGTAATTATTAGGTTTTAACATTAACAAATCTCTCTCAGTATCCCAAGTTAAACCCAATACATTACTACGTTTTGGCACTTCATCTCCAGGGTAATCTTTACTTATTTTGTCCTTTAATTTGGACGAATTACTATTCCATTCCCTCAGAGGCATATTTGCACTTTGCATTATTTTATTAGCCTCTCCATAAGTCATTAACAGTTCCTCTTCAGTTGACGTCACACCCAGGAAATTGTCCACATAAAATTGTTTGCTCATTACTTTACTCAATGGACTTTCCATACGTTTAAGGTGTGCATTTATCGTCGCTTGAAGTAGGAACAGACTGGATGTAGCACCAAATAATACGCTCCTAAAGCGAAAGGTTTCCAGAGGGCTAAGTGGGCCACTAGGATTCTCAGGCCATAAGAAGCGGGTACAATCCCGGTCAGCCTCTTGTAAACCCACTCTTAGGAAAGCTTTACTTATGTCAGCCGCAAAGGCATAATGTTTCACTCTGAAATTTAATAAGATGTCTCCTAAATTTTCCGTCAACGACGGACCTGTCATCAAACAGTCATTTAAACTAGGTACATTTTTGTTACTCCTGGCACAACAATTAAACACAATTCTCAGAGGAGTGATCTTAGAATCCTTCTTCACTCCGTGATGTGGCAAATAGTGACCATAAATTTTCGCTTGCTCGGGAGGTACTTCTTCTATAAATTTATTAATTAACTGCTCAGCAATTATATCATTATAAGCAGTTAACAATTCTGGTGTCTTACTCAGTTCGCAGAGCTGAGCCTTTAACTGCCCATATGCCATTCTGTAATTAGTGGGCAATTCTGGATGGTTCAGTCTCCACGGAAGCCGTGCCCAGTATTGTCCAGATTCAAATTTTACATCTCTCAGGTATTGCTCCTGAGTAAAAGAATCGTCTGGACTTTCTTCATTTACATTTATTCCAATGCTGTCTAATTCCCACAATTTATGCACTGGCTCAACACCATCCTCTATGGAAGAATTATACTGGGGTACGATTTCATGAGTAAGACACACAGTTATGATATTTGTAGTTTCCTCTTGTCATGAATTATTATTACGAGGAATCATACCATACATTACATGGCCTCCTGCAGTCTTCAAAAGGGTGACACCACATTTCTTTACCACACCCTTTACAAAGGAGGCATAATAGTCACTACCTTTCAAAATATTTATTGGGCCTACAGAATCATCACTTACCCCAGAAGGTGCTAAATTTACATTATGTGAAAGTCTTTCTGTAGCTTTACTAAGCTCTACTGTAGATATTTTCTCTGGAAGTCTATCTACAATTACTGCATTAACACGTTTTTTCTCATTGCCCAACCTGACAGTTACATAAACAGTGTCATACAATTGAGCCCTTTTATCCGAGAGAAAACCAGATAATTTTAAAGTTGTAGGATCTCCCATCTGTACTTTCATACCATCAAGACATTTACGTTTTATGAAAGTACGCTGGGATCCCTGGTTCAATAATGCAGTTGCATTTTTTTATTTATGCCTTTTATCATCAATTTTTACCTGTAACACAGGCAAGGCTACTTCAGCAAAACCATCATTATTAACATTAGCAGCAATTTTTACATTAGCTACTGTTGTGTCAGGATTGTCAACATTATCATTATTATCAACATTATCATTTAGACCTTTACACATGACTATATGGTGTCTTCCTTTGTGACATTGATAACGGAAGTTTAATTTGGCATAACAATCCTTTACATTGTGATTACCCAAACACCTGATACATCTGTCAAGTTCCTCCAATCTTTCAACTTTATCATTCCATGAATTGTATGCATTGTAATTCTTAGAAAAATGAGTACCCTTGCAGAAAAGAAATGAATTTTGATTAACAACATTGGAATAATTTTTCCCTTTGTGTTGCATCTTTAAAATGAGTTAGTTGGCTGGTCTGCAACTGAACAATTAATTCTTGTAGACCTAGTCTTATTTCCTCCAGACCAAAATAACCCTTGTGATATTTATTCGAGAGCCATTCAAGTGTTTTACAGCTTAATTTATTCTGTACCATGGCACTCAATAACCAGTCTGATTCCTTCAGATTATATTTATTACTTAAAGTTTTGAGAGTGCTCTCCAGTTTAACTCTAAACTGCTGTAAACCTTTGTAAGTGTGATCTGGAGATTTTAAATTAACAATGATATTCACTAGATCCAACCTACTTTGTTCTATATTACCATAAGTGACTTTCAACAAGTCAACTGCTTCCTTGTAAGAGTCATCTACATTGGGAAAGGCTTGTATCAGTATGTGAACATCTCCTCTTACCTGTCCTTTGAGGTAAAATAATTTAGTTACACAGGCTAGATCACTCCTATCATGCACAGCTGCTTTAAAAATTGACCAAAATTCCTCCCAATTTTCTCCAGGATTAAACACAGGCAAACACAATTCTGGGAGTTTTGGCAAAGACATATTTGTTGGAGCAGACTGACAACTGCCTGGTTTACACATTTTAATTTATTCAAGGCCTGACTTTTACAAGAATCTTTTCCTCTAATTCATAATACTGATTAATCATGAGATCTACTTCAGTCTCATCTACACAGTTTACTAACAAATCTCCTTCATATTTGTTGTAATATAATTTGTATGAATCATATATATTACCTAAAGCATCTAAATACAATTTTAAATCATCAGTATTCACAGTTTCTTGATTCATTAATCCAAGCATTTATTATATGCCTTGGTTACATGACTCTTTCTAGCTTGCAATGACTCTTTCTTTGCTCTATATTCCATATGTTTGTCTTCTATATTAATTTCCTCATTTTCAGCCATGATGCAATGTATTAAATTCAACTTTATTAATAAGACTGATTACAACTTACAACACTGATACAACTTACCTTTGAATAAATCCTAGCTACTTGAGCTTAGCAATTACATATATAATATAAATTTTATATGTACATTAAAACAAACTTGACTCATCAAATTTAATATTATACAGATTAGTAAATCCTTGCCAGAATTTGGCATAGCAAAATTAATATACACATTAATAATTAGCTACACATGGCTTATCAATTACACATACACTGATATAAATCTTGGCCAAAATTGGCTTATCAAATTAGTATTATACAAATTAATATAAACTTAGCCAGAATTGAGCTTAGCTTATCAAAATTAATATTACCTGGAGTTTACCTGGAGAGAGTTCCGGGGGTCAACGCCCCCGGGCCCGGTCTGTGACCAGGCCTCCTGGTGGATCAGAGCCTGATCAACCAGGCTGTTGCTGCTGGCTGCACGCAAACCAACGTACGAGCCACAGCCCGGCTGATCAGGAACTGACTTTAGGTGCTTGTCCAGTGCCAGCTTGAAGACTGCCAGGGGTCTGTTGGTAATCCCCCTTATGTGTGCTGGGAGGCAGTTGAACAGTCTCGGGCCCCTGACACTTATTGTATGGTCTCTTAACGTGCTAGTGACACCCCTGCTTTTCATTGGGGGGATGGTGCATCGTCTGCCAAGTCTTTTGCTTTCGTAGTGAGTGATTTTCGTGTGCAAGTTCGGTACTAGTCCCTCTAGGATTTTCCAGGTGTATATAATCATGTATCTCTCCCTCCTGCATTCCAGGGAATACAGGTTTAGGAACCTCAAGCGCTCCCAATAATTGAGGTGTTTTATCTCCGTTATGCGCGCCGTGAAAGTTCTCTGTACATTTTCTAGGTCGGCAATTTCACCTGCCTTGAAAGGTGCTGTTAGTGTGCAGCAATATTCCAGCCTAGATAGAACAAGTGACCTGAAGAGTGTCATCATGGGCTTGGCCTCCCTAGTTTTGAAGGTTCTCATTATCCATCCTGTCATTTTTCTAGCAGATGCGATTGATACAATGTTATGGTCCTTGAAGGTGAGATCCTCCGACATGAACACTCCCAGGTCTTTGACGTTGGTGTTTTGCTCTATTTTGTGGCCAGAATTTGTTTTGTACTCTGATGAAGATTTAATTTCCTCATGTTTACCATATCTGAGTAATTGAAATTTCTCATCGTTGAACTTCATATTGTTTTCTGCAGCCCACTGAAAGATTTGGTTGATGTCCGCCTGGAGCTTTGCAGTGTCTGCAATGGAAGACACTGTCATGCAGATTCGGGTGTCATCTGCAAAGGAAGACACGGTGCTGTGGCTGACATCCTTGTCTATGTCGGATATGAGGATGAGGAACAAGATGGGAGCTAGTACTGTGCCTTGTGGAACAGAGCTTTTCACCGTAGCTGCCTCGGACTTTACTCTGTTGACGACTACTCTCTGTGTTCTGTTAGTGAGGAAATTATAGATCCATCGACCGACTTTTCCTGTTATTCCTTTAGCACGCATTTTGTGCGCTATTACGCCATGGTCACACTTGTCGAAGGCTTTTGCAAAGTCTGTATATATTACATCTGCATTCTTTTTGTCTTCTAGTGCATTTAGGACCTTGTCGTAGTGATCCAGTAGTTGAGACAGACAGGAGCGACCTGTTCTAAACCCATGTTGCCCTGGGTTGTGTAACTGATGGGTTTCTAGATGGGTGGTGATCTTGCTTCTTAGGACCCTTTCAAAGATTTTTATGATATGGGATGTTAGTGCTATTGGTCTGTAGTTCTTTGCTGTTGCTTTACTGCCCCCTTTGTGGAGTGGGGCTATGTCTGTTGTTTTTAGTAACTGTGGGACGACCCCCGTGTCCATGCTCCCTCTCCATAGGATGGAAAAGGCTCGTGATAGGGGCTTCTTGCAGTTCTTGATGAACACAGAGTTCCATGAGTCTGGCCCTGGGGCAGAGTGCATGGGCATGTCATTTATCGCCTGTTCGAAGTCATTTGGCGTCAGGATAACATCGGATAGGCTTGTGTTAATCAAATTTTGTGGCTCTCTCATAAAAAATTCATTTTGATCTTCGACTCTCAGTCTGGTTAGCGGCTTGCTAAAAACTGAGTCATATTGGGACTTGAGTAGCTCACTCATTTCCTTGCTGTCATCTGTGTAGGACCCATCTTGTTTAAGTAGGGGCCCAATACTGGACGTTGTTCTCGATTTTGATTTGACATAGGAGAAGAAATACTTTGGGTTTCTTTCGATTTCATTTATGGCTTTTAGTTCTTCCCGCGATTCCTGACTTCTAAAGGATTCTTTTAGCTTAAGTTCGATGCTTGCTATTTCTCTGACCAGTGTCTCCCTACGCATTTAAGATATATTGACCTCTTTTAGCCGCTCTGTTATTCTTTTCCGTCGCCTGTAAAGGGAGCGCCTGTCTCTTTCTCTTTTACATCTACTCCTCCTTTTTCTTAGAGGAATAAGCCTTGTGCATACATCGAGTGCCACCGAGTCTGTGTTGCTTAGTATATCTTCCCAGCTTATATCGGTTAGGACTTGGTTTACTTGGTCCCACTTTATGTTTTTGTTATTGAAGTTGAATTTGGTGAATGCTCCCTCGTGACTAATCTCATTATGTCGGTCTGGGGCTCCGCGCATACATGACTGAACCTCAATTATGTTATGATCTGAGTATATTGTTTTTGATATGGTGACATTTCTTATCAGATCATCATTGTTAGTGAAGATGAGGTCTAGTGTATTCTCCAGTCTAGTAGGCTCTATTATTTGCTGGTTTAAATTGAATTTTGTGCAGAGATTTAAAAGCTCGCGTGAGTGTGAGTTTTCATCAGAGTTGCCTCCTGGTGTTATTACTGCAACAATATTATTTGCTATATTCCTCCATTTTAGGTGCCTTAAGTTGAAATCCCCCAGGAGCAAGATGTTGGGTGCAGGAGCTGGAAGGTTTTCCAGACAGTGGTCAATTTTTAACAGCTGTTCCTGGAATTGCTGGGATGTTGCATCCGGAGGCTTGTAGACTACCACAATGACTAGGTTTTGGTTCTCGACCTTTACTGCTAAAACTTCCACTACATCATTTGAGGCATTTAGCAGTTCTGTGCAAACAAGTGACTCTGCAATGTACAGGCCAACCCCCCCCCCCCCTTTTGCCTGTTCACTCTGTCACATCTGTATAGGTTGTAACCTGGGATCCATATTTCGTTGTCCAAGTGATCCTTTATGTGGGTCTCAGTGAAAGCCGCGAACATTGCCTTTGCCTCTGCAAGCAGTCCACCGATGAAATGTATTTTGTTGTTTGTTGCTGGCTTTAGACCCTGTATATTTGCAAAGAAGAATGTTATCGGACTGGTGGTATTGTTGGTACTGGGGGGGGGGATTTTTTATCCGGCATTAGTATCTGTATCTGTTGGTTTGGAGTGGAGGCCATCGACTGTGGTTCCACTCCAGGAATGACTGGATTTGGTGTACGATTTCTGCCATTTCCTGCCAGTTTTTTTCCTTCCTGGCACTAAAAAACCTCTCCCTCTTGAGTGGCTGTGGCTACCCAGGTTTTCCCATGGCCTGGATGTTTTGTATCTTTTTGTCCCCTTTAGATGGTATGCCTGGCAATTTAAGTTATAGCACAGTCTTTCCTGTACTGAAGAGGTACACAGTTCAGGGTGAAAAAGCTTACAGGAAGGGAGTTTGCATTTTCCTGTTGTCATATGGGCATGGCATTTTCTAGGGTGGTCATAGTTGCACGTCCCATCTGTTTTTTCAGATTTCCCATGCCAGCAGATACCGAGTGCATAGTATGTGCACAGGCTTGGTTTCCGTTTGCCTTGGGTTTCTGTGACTGTATTCCCTGTTGGTGCATGTTTCCCTGTCTTACTTCTATCCTCCCTAGCACCAACAATGGAGCTCCCACCAGTTGTTTTTGGTAATATATCCTCACTATTGCTAGTGGAGTCCTCTTGTTTGCTATTTCCTGCGGTGTTTCTAGTTTGCAATATTGGTTTTATCTTATCTTTGACTACACTTGTTTCCCTACTATGGCTCCTGTCCCCTATGAGGTCATTTATATGTATTCCTTCCTGCGTATAATTCCCGACTACCTGGACAAAATCTCCAGCTTCACCATTACTGTCTCCCAGGACAGCATCTCCAGCTTCCCCATTACTGTCTCCCAGGACAGCATCTCCAGCTTCACCATTACTGTCTCCCAGGACAGCACCTCCAGCTTCACTATTACTGTCTCCCAGGACAGCACC